>NW_013683911.1:1863-2871 GCF_000517525.1 Limulus polyphemus | reverse complement strand
ATTAATTTCGTTATTGTCAGTTATATTCCATATTTATATACAGAAAAGTGACTGATCTAATAAATTTATTATGTGTGATTAAATTAATTTATTAATATCTTTTAAGTAAAATTTTCGTTAATATTAAAACTTGTATATATAGTTTGTTTTTCTTTTCAGAAATGAAAATCTGGGAAGTTTCCATATTGGTATTCTGGCTTAAATCGAGAAATCTAACAGGCCTGAAAGATAATCAATAGTTGTTTCTTTTCGCCCTGCTCGCGGAATTAAGGATTATTCTTTAAGAGTCATCAATTGAAATTTTAATGAATAAATAGACTAAGAAGTTAAGGTGGTATAATTAAAAGTTATCAGGATAAATTTCTAGGGTTTTGTTTCAAGTGTTAAAATCATTACAGACTTTACAGCACTTTAATTTAGTAACTTTTGCAATTGTGTGAGTGGAAAATGGAACGGCACCTTTCCAGGGTTGGGATCACAGGATCCTACTGGGTAAAAGTTTGCTGTGGGGGGAAAGGGGAGTACCCCGAGAAACCCCACTTTCACGGTCGGGCCCTCGAAAATAATATTTCCCGATCGTATCCGGTGGACGCTGAAATGAAGAGAAAATGTAAAGGTTAGTACAGATTAGGTATAATAGATCATTTTTAAAAAAGGCTTGGCTGGTGAGAAGACGATGATAAGGTTGGAAACGTCTTACGATTACAGGACAGATTCCGCGTTCGACGAAAGCTTCCAGTACCAGTTCCCGTGTTCTCAACATTTTTATTCCGACGTAGAAGGACCAGTCTTCGAAGAAGACTACCAACAGACGTTTCCAACCTTATCATCGCCTTCCCACCAGCCAAGACAGTCTCATTCACCCAGACACGCATCTCCAAGAAAGCCTGGAGAACCCAGACAGAAGAACAGCCTGTCGACAACTTTCGCAGATTCCTTCGCTCATCATCCAGGGAGATGCGTGCCGCGAAACCCACTAAACGAAGACCCTAAGAAGTCAATTCGATG
>NW_013683911.1:0-880 GCF_000517525.1 Limulus polyphemus | reverse complement strand
AGGGTTGGGATCACAGGATCCTACTGGGTAAAAGTTTGCTGTGGGGGAGGGTAAAGGGGAGTACCCCGAGAAACCCTACTTTCACGGTCGGGGCCTCGAAAATAATATTTCCCGATCGTATCCGGTGGACGCTGAAATGAAGAGAAAATGTAAAGGTTAGTATAGATTAGGTATAATAGATCATTTTTAAAAAAGGCTTGGCTGGTGGGAAGGCGATGATAAGGTTGGAAACGTCTGTTGGTAGTCTTCTTCGAAGACTGGTTCTTATACGTCGGAATAAAAATGTTGAGAACACGGGAACTGGTACTGGAAGCTTTCGTCGAACGCGGAATCTGTCCTGTAATCGCAGGGTGACAACTTTCGCAGATTAACAGCCTGTCGCTGTCTGGGTTCTCCAGGCTTTCTTGGAGATGTGTGTGTGGGTTTCGCGGTCTTCGTTTAGAAGAAGTCAGTCGATGTTGAAGAGTGGTTTAGTGGTGGTTGAGTCAGCGTGGATTGAGTTTTCATTGTATCCTTCTTTGCAGGTAGAACCTGGGTGAATTGTTGTTTTGGCTGAGGTAGCTTCTCAACTTTTGTGGTCTGTGTGAACGTGTCTTTGGAATATGCTTCTGGTTCTGGGTGCTTATTTTGCAAGAGTGGCTTGAATGGCAGCGGCGGGTGTTTCTGAGGTTGTCTTAGTTGGTTTGCTGGTGTGTTGGATGCTCTGAAGGTTTGGCTGGAAAAACTGTAGAAGGTTGAAGGCATAATCTTGGTGTTTCTGCTCTAAAATGGAAAAAGAAGCAGAAAACACCATAAGTGAGAATATGTGCAGCTGTGGATTTGGAAGCTGTTACAATCCTGGTTAGTGGTTTGACGCATTTTGTATATCAGGTAGTAAAAG
>NW_013683910.1:1717-2755 GCF_000517525.1 Limulus polyphemus | reverse complement strand
ATGGGTAATTATTAAGCTCATCGCCATAAAGGACAGACACACAAAGTATACTTGGCTGACATTGAAGACCAATGCATATTAGGATTGGAGTACCTATTACCGAGGAAGTGTGTTGTTAACTTCGATAAAATGACGATTGGAAACAACAAAGGCCAGATTCCAGTAAGTGTTGCTACATCCGGTGATCTGCATGTCACAGCACTTAAATCAACTACAATACCCCCTATGTCAGAGAAGATAATTTGTGATAGGATAAACAAACATCCTCATGGAAGCCCAATGCTTGTAGAAGCAGTGAAAGACCCATCCAGGCCAGCGGATTTGAAGATTGGAAGGTCACTTGTGGCAGGTCATCAAGTAGTACCTATAACAATGGCCAATTTCTCTAAATGTGAGCAGACACTTAAGGAAGGGGCATTGTTGGGTGTGTGCCAGGAGGTAGACCCAGTCAATGTTAAAGCAAGGAATACAACTGTAAAGAAAGGACATACACTTCCAGAATATTTGACTGACCTCTATAAGAAGAGCATAGTCCATTTCTCATCATCACAGGCTCTTCGGGTAAAAGAACTTTTGGCAAATTATGCTGACGTCTTTTCGAGAGCAGATCATGACCTCGGCTGCACAAACCTTGTAGAACACAGAATAAACACAGGCAATCACCGTCCAATAAAGATCCCTCCAAGGAGAATAGCTCCAGCAAAGCGACAAGAGATAGAGAAGGTCGTGGATGGTCTAATTAAGGAAGGGATAGTTGAGAAATCAGATAGTCCCTGGTCAGCTCCCGTTGTATTTATACAGAAGATTGATGGGACCCAACGTTGCTGTGTGGACTTCAGGGCTCTTAACAGCATAGCCGAAAAAGACTCATACCCACTGCCAAGAATTGATGATACTCTGGACTTAAAGTCAGGTTTCCATCAAATAAAAATGGCTGAAGCAGATAGACCCAAGACAGCATTTAGTTATGGCCAAAGTTTCTGGCAATACCTTATGATGCCATTTGGGCTTAGCAATGCTCCAGCAACATTTGAGAGG
>NW_013683910.1:0-851 GCF_000517525.1 Limulus polyphemus | reverse complement strand
GTCGCTAAAGTTTAGTCGGAAAGAATTTACGGAAAATTAACTAACGACTGTAGGCGTAACAAACTGGTGTCAGAGAGTGGGATAAAAAAAATGGAAAAGAGAAGCAGCAAATCAAACTACAGCAGTGGGAGACCCATCCAGGCCAGCGGATTTGAAGATTGGAAGGTCACTTGTAGCAGGTCGTCAAGTAGTACCTATAACAGTGGCCAATTTCTCTAAATGTGAGCAGACACTTAAGGAAGGGGCATTGTTGGGTGTGTGCCAGGAGGTAGAGCCAGTCAATGTTAAAGCAAAGAATACAACTGTGAAGAAAGGACATACATTTCCAGAATATTTGACTGATCTCTATAAGAAGAGCATAGTCCATTTGTCATCATCACAGGCTCTTCAGGTAAAAGGACTTTTGGCAAATTATGCTGACGCCTTTTCGAAAGGAGATCATGACCTCGGCTGCACAAACCTGGTAGAGCACAGAATAAACACAGGCAATCACCGTCCAATAAAGATCCCTCCAAGAGAATAGCTCCAGCAAAGCGTCAAGAGATAGAGAATGTCAGGGACGGTCTAATTAAGGAAGGAATAATTGAAAAATCAGATAGTCCCTGGTCAGCTCCTGTCGTATTAGTCCAGAAGAAGGATGGAACCCAACGTTGCTGTGTGGACTTCAGGACTCTTAACAGCATAACCAAAAAAGACTCATACCCACTGCCAAGAATTGATGATACTCTTGACTTAAAGTCAGGTTTCCTTCAAGTGAAAATGGCTGAAGCAGATAGACCCAAGACGGCATTTAGTTATGGCCAAGGTCTCTGGCAATACCGAGGGATGCCATTCGGGCTCAGTAATGCTCC
>NW_013683909.1:0-1889 GCF_000517525.1 Limulus polyphemus | reverse complement strand
TTCAATCATCTCACGTTAGCTTTGTTCAACAATACTGCTGTAACTAAAGTAACTTACTATTCAATCATCTCACGTTAGCTTTGTTCAACAATGCTGCTTTAACTCAAATTACTTATTATTCAGTCATCTCACATTAGCTTTGTTCAACAACACTGCTGTAACTAAAGTAACTTACTATTCAATCATCACACGTTAGCTTTGTTCAACAATGCTGCTTTAACTCAAATTACTTATTATTCAGTCATCTCACATTAGCTTTGTTCAACAACACTGCTGTAACTAAAGTAACTTACTATTCAATCATCACACGTTAGCTTTGTTCAACAATACTGCTGTAACTAAAATAACTTACTATTCAATCATCTCAGGTTAACTTTGTTCAACAACACTGCTGTAATTAATAGTAACTTACTTTAGTTAACCAGTATTGTTGAACAAAGCTAACGTGAGATGATAAAGTAGAAGTTACACTCAATCATCTCACGTTAGCTTTGTTCAACAATACTGCTGTAACTAAAGTAACTTACTATTCTAAATTCCTAATTACGTTTTTAGAGATAGACTTTATGTTAGCTTCGTTTATGAACATTTATAATATTTTATCCGCATGACTAATGCAGTTAAAGATTTTGACATTTACGAAAAGGGCTTATCATTAATTGAATTTGATATTAAGCGCAAAGTTTTACTATGGCCTATCTGCACTGTTCCCACCCTAGGAATTTAACTTAACTCTGAATTTTAGTGTTACCGTTGAGCCACCGGAGTGGGGTGTCTTCGAATGGGTTATGTTTTTCTAAATACAACTATTAGAATAAACTGATCTTCAGTAGGAATCTTATATCGTTGTCATCAATAGCAAATGTCAAAGTACATGTGCTTACCATCCATGTAGATGTGGGATAAACGACGTACAGACTTTTTAACACGAAAGAATGCCTTAACAGCTACAGCTGGACAGGTCACACAATTTGACGTTTTGAATTTAGGTTGAGAAATAATCCGTGAAATTATTTATTAGATTATTTAAACCTAAAAATAAAAACTTTTAACAAACATAAGAAATAGAAATTACAAGGAAAAATCAAAATAGAGTTTTGTTTTGTTTTTGTTCACGTTTTTAACGTTATTAAACCCCCAGAGTTGTTAAAAAATTGAAATTGGGTAAAAGTTGTTATGAATTTAGGTCCTTCGTACTTCCCTGCCATGGAAATTAAAATTCAAAGAACATCTTTCCCATACAAAGTCGTTGGTACATAAGAATTTCAACCTTCAGTTGCTATGTAACTGCAACAACTAATAATGCTTGCCAGTACTCTTTCATGTCAATTGCTTTGTGCGTGGACTAAATAACATTCCTACAATTTCTAGAAGTCACTATGACTCCCTCTAGGGAACATGCTACTTACACTATAATAATATATATATGCATAAGTCATTAACAGTGCAAAGCCTAGAAAGTATAATAACAATATTTTACTATTATGATAAAAATCGCTGGCTTAAGCTTTATCAGATGAAAGTGTTTGATAATTTTTATTTTTTATTTTTGAAGCAATGACTGTTGTACTAAAAAGAACATGTAAGGAATATAACAAAATATCTTGGAAAAAGTACATTTTATAAATGAAATTTATCTTAAATATAATGCAAAAACTTGGATGATGATGAATGAGATGTATTAAATATTTTTTTTATCTTTTTTCTACGTATTTGAGTTCTGAAAAGTTTATCTTCTAAAGAATTTATCATTATAACCGAAAATCAAGCTTACTACCATTAATCTTAAACTTTCCGCATTTTCCTTCAGACTTTATAGTCCAAAATGAAGATAAATCTGATACTTAAAGAACAAAGAAGAAATATATATATATATATATATATAGTTA
>NW_013683908.1:0-1890 GCF_000517525.1 Limulus polyphemus | reverse complement strand
GTTTATCATGTGAGTTAAGAGATTAAAAGTTTATTATGTGAGTAAGGAGATTAGAAGTTTATCACGTGAGTAAGGAGATTAGAAGTTTATTATGTGAGTAAGGAGATTAGAAGTTTATTATGTGAGTTAAGAGATTAGAAGTTTATTAGGTGAGTAAGGAGATTAGAAGTTTATCATGTGAGTTAAGAGATTAGAAGTTTATTATGTGAGTAAGGAGATTAGAAGTTTATCATGTGAGTAAAGAGATTAGAAGTTTATCACGTGAGTAAGGAGATTAGAAGTTTATTATTTTAATAAGGAGATTAGAAGTTTATTATTTTAATAAGGAGATTAGAAGTTTATTATTTTAATAAGGAGATTAGAAGTTTATTGTTTGAATAAGGAGATTAGAAGTTTATTATGTAAGTCAGAATGTTAAATATTAATGTATAAAAGAGAAGTGAAATGTTAATAAAATAAAATTTACGAATCTAAAGTATATATAGTCAATGTAACGTTGATGTCACGTTTGGAATGTTTCTAAATAAATGCGAATATATACTTTTGGTGACCATTGGATACGTTTTACTTCGATATTGTTTCAGTTCCCGTAGAAAAGACCAGATTTATTTGAAGACCAAGTAAGTGAAGATATGTAATTTCAATTTTAGACAACACAGAATCAAGACGTAGGGCGAAGGTAATGATAACGTTATCGTGATGATAAAATACTGTAATATTACTAATACATCTTTGGCTGAGGGCCCTACTGACACAAATTGGTTACTTACCAAGCAAAAGTCGCAGCCTGAAATGAAAGACAAAATATTCAATTTTCGTCCTGTAAAAATATAGGGTCGGGGTAACTTGGTGCACGGACTGTTTCATACACGATTTATGGACCACCCTGGTCTCGTGTTCTCACGTTCTTGTCGCGAGACCGACAGACAGCCTTGATTAATGACGAAAGGGAGTCTGCGCGGCGAACAATTACTGTTATCGACGCAACCCATCGCTTGTCGTTTGTATATATGTAGAGAATGCGTGCGAGCCGGTGTTAATTGATGGAGGTTTTACTGGTGCAAGTTGTAGGGGCGCCAAGCCAAGGGCGAGAAGGTACGGCAGGGTCATCGTATGCCGGGCGTTTCTGATCGGGAAATCCCCACTCAGGACCTGTCTCCAGGCTTGTTGGCAGACCGGTTCTCGGCGTTCCTTGGCTCTCCGTGACGTGGGTACAGTGCGACGTTCGTGCTGGTCCAAAGTCTGGATCGTATTATGCAGTTTAGCTGAAGTTGACTGATGGCAGCTGTTGAACTGCCACAATATGATAAATTCCAACTTCGACAAGCTGGCCTCGATTCAGTTGATTTAGTAACTACCGTTCTGTTCATCATTAGCCTGAAATTAGTACCTGACCGATGGGGGTCGCTATTTTCTCTCTCTCTCTCTCACAACAGGGGGCATCCGTTCAATTACAGAACCACATACATCTTAGCTGGGAAACCCCCTTTTTCAAATATGCATGGATTAGTTAGACATTGTTTGTTTTTAACATCTAGTATAACATGTCGGGTAAGGAACCTAGTTTGTAGCGTAAACTGTTGGATAAAAAACGGTGGGATAATGAGGAAGGGGGGGGGGGTGAGAAGGTCGTATAAACACCACGAGTAGAATGTCGTGTGTCCTTGAATACGGGTTCCTCCTGAACGAGCTCATGACAGCATTCCTACCAAAACAAATTATGATATATTAGCAAAAACCTGCCTTAACCGTATGGTTACAATGCTTTTTTTTTACACCTAGTTCGTTTCTTTATTATTTAAGTTTTTATCAAGCGGTTTAATAATCATCTACTCACCCTCTTGTCATAAAATACATTCATTCTTACTTTCAGGCTTACTTCTTTAAACG
>NW_013683907.1:0-1890 GCF_000517525.1 Limulus polyphemus | reverse complement strand
AACTATATGTAACTCTTACCCTTGGGAACTATATGTAACTCTTACCCTTGGGAACTATAGGTAACCCTTACCCTACGTAACTATATCTATCTCTAACCCTTGGGAACTATATGTAACTCTTACCCTTGGGAACTATATGTACCTCTTACCCTTGGGAACTATATGTAACTCTTACCCTTGGGAACTATATGTAACTCTTACCCTTGGGAACTATATCTAACCTAATAATAGAAAACACATTAATATATAAAATGTGAAATATAAAACACATTAATATATAAAATGTGAAATATAAAACACATTAATATATAAAATGTGAAATATAAAATATATTAATATATAAAATGTGAAATATAAAACACATTAATATATAAAATGTGAAATATAAAACACATTAATATATAAAATGTGAAATATAAAACACATTAATATATAAAATGTGAAATAGAAAACACATTAATACATAAAATGTGAAATATAAAACATATTAATATATAAAATATGAAATATAAAACACATTATTATTTTCAGTGTGACCCAGCTGTAGGGATGAAAAGTTTTTTTGATATGCTGTCTGAGGAACCTCATAAAGTCGTTCTTTTTGGAGACGCCTGTACTTCGGTGACAGATCCCATTGCTAAGGCATCACAGTTCTTCCAGATAGTTCAGGTGAGGAAAGAATTAAGACGATTTGGAGAAACTTTAAAATAATAGATCAACGAATGTCTAAAGAGTAGTAAAATAATGTATTAATATTCCTTCTTCCAGAATATGTTTTTCATTTTCAATAATTTTAATGATTAGGTACTTCGTTTGGTTGAGTATACATAGAGAAAGTACCGTAACGCAACAAGAAAGAGAATTCACGACCAGCCGATAATAATTACTTTTAATGTTCTTTATAAATCAACTTCTCTTTGAGTTTGTTACCCAGTTTCAAAATGAATTCGAGTCACATTCATTAATTATTTGATCGTAAAAAATAGTGTCATTTCTTTCATAAAACCGAAAATAGAATTTTAATGTAAAAGATAGGCTCGTAATTACTTAATGCTTTATCAATCCGAAAAATTTGCTCAGTTTCTTCAAACAATGACGCCACCCAGTGGCTCAGTGGTAAATTAGAGGATTTATAACGATAAAAATAAGGATACAGCAGAAATAGCTTTGTGTATCTATCAAACTATGGGTTTCTAAATAAACAAAACCTCTATGTTTGGTCCTTAGCATCTTACCACTATAATTCATATATTAATATTAAATTAATATAATTTATGGTTATACAACTACATTATTAATAGCTTCTGACAACAAATCTATAGATCACAACTAAAAGAAATCGGTTCTATAAAACAAACTCGCAAGAAAGGCTTAGTGACAGAACTCAAGATATAAGAAAACTGAAACCTATAACAATTAGAGTGCATTAAATCGCCAGTTGGATGTCTTCGCTATTAACGAGATTTTAGGCTGTCTAAGTAAGGTTTTAATAATCGCCAAGCCTGCCGTCAGTGTGTGTTTACTTTGTTATTAGCTTACACGTTCATCAATTACATGACACAACCACCCACACGTGTACGTGTTAAATCAAACAGTACTTTCTTAACAGTAACTTATTAATTATTATTCTTAATTAATCAGTAAGAGTTCATTATGATTATTCAATCATCTGTCAGTTATAACCCCAGTCATTTAGAAATAAAATGTGTTCAGGAAATATTTTCAGATTTCGTTTCACGCTTTGAGTTTCCTCACCAGATGTCGTAGTTTGAACCCTCACCTCTGGAGACGAAAATGCACGTGACCCTTTGCGAAGTAGATCTCGTTCATCGATTTACCGATAACCCCATCGCTGTAACTAAAATCAAAACCTTGATTCAACCTCCTCAC
>NW_013683906.1:0-1890 GCF_000517525.1 Limulus polyphemus | reverse complement strand
TAAATCCCAGAGTTAGGAAAGTTGAGATTAAGTCTAACAACAACAAAAAAAGAAGCTTTGGACTCCACAATATAAAGCAATTGAACTTTCTTATAGTTTCTTGTTTTCCAAGTGTTTGTGTTTTATATGATATTCCTGTTCAACATGTAACTTTCTAAAAAAAAAAAAGAACCTCCGACAGAAAGAGCAGAAGACTAAGCAGGATGGTAAGGTCCACCCATCAAAAAATAATACACCAGCTGACAAAGACATTTAATGCAGAGCAACCCACACCGATCTTCACCGTACCTTGCAAGGAACGTAACAACAAATGCATAAAGCATTAATCTCAGTTACCAACAAGAAGCACTACCTCTAGTGGTGTAAGGAGTCCAGACATTAACCAAATGAGGACTGGTGAAAAATGATGTGGTCCGACGAGTCATTCTTTACCCTTTATTTGCACAGAGAAGACAAGTTTGGAGAAAGCCCCATGAATCACTCGAACTCTCTTGTCTGGTTCCAACTGTCCATGCTTTTCGTGGTGAAGCCATGGTTTGGGACATGTTTTCTCGGCATACCCTGGCTCCTTGATTCCTTCAGAAGGCAGAATGAACGCCATATCCTATCTCAGCTTAATTTTTGATCAAGTGCTAATTTCAATACGACAGAGTTCAAATCCATTATGGCAAAATTCTTCATACATGGTTTGAGAATATGACAGGGACTTTATACATCTTCCTTGTCCACCACAATAACCAGATCTTAGTCAGATTGAGCACCTTCTAAATGAACTTTAAAGACGAATTATTCATCCCGATCATCTGCCTTCCTCGAGATTGTATACGATATTAATGACTGAATGGTAAGAACACCATCAGGACACCTTCCAGTACCTTCTGTTCTCTGATTTCATGCCGTGGCTGTTATTCGGCAAAAAGTGGCCAGCCCCAACCTGTTATTAAGAATAGGTCCTAATAATGTAGCCAGCCAATGTACCTCATCAATGTTAACATACATAAATGTTTGTGTAATGTGGGTATGTAATGCTGTAAAAGGTCGTGATAAACGCACTTCTAGTTTTACTCGTTTTTAACGATATAGTTAAATTTATTGACAGTCACTATCGGATCATGGACTCAAAATACATCAGTGACGACGTGCTTTGTACACCAGTAGAAACATTCAGCTGGGTCAGTTAGAACCATTGTCATAAAAAGAAAAAAAAAATGTAAACAATGAACCTGGAACTGAAGATGTGTCCGAGGATGCCATAGAGAAAACACTTCCCATTATATATATATATTCATTAAAATGATGATAGGAAATGGTTGAGTTAAGCGCTCTTCTGCTAGTTTCACCATTTTCTGCAAACCATTCTTCTTAACATCCCGTGCTTTACAAGTAAGAAGTAACATCCCTTATTTTTTGCATAATTCATAAAACCAAAAATTACAGAGTAATTTAAACTGTTGAAGTGCAAAATTACTCAAAACAGTTTAAAACTTTTTGAAATGTACATAAAGATAGAGACCGAAAGGCAGTCCTACCTACACACATTTATCCCTTTTTTGTTTATGTGTGTCTGAAACCACTGTTCCGTATACAACGGAATAAGGCGTATTGAAGACGCTAAAAAAATTCCAGTTCATAATTAATTATTACATTCAGTTAATCCAAATAAAACTAACGCTTTCCTATCAGATACTGAACTATATTGAACAGTTATCACAACTGTGACGTCATAGTATGCAATCCACATTTTGGAATTAGAACTATGAATACGAAGAAAAACAAAACGATATGTGTTTAATTACCGGTAATAGCAGTAGGTTTACGGACTTACAACTTTGATTCGATTCCCTCTACTGGACAGACCGCAGGGTTTGTTTGTTTGTAATTAAGCACAAA
>NW_013683905.1:0-1890 GCF_000517525.1 Limulus polyphemus | reverse complement strand
AGATATAAAATATTTAAATACTAAAAACACTGGACTGAATATGAACTGAGTTGGTTTAAAATTCATGATTGTTATATGGAATTATAATATATTGAAACAGTTTAATCCCCGGTGGGACAGCGATAAGTCTACGAACTTGCAACACTAAAATCTGGGGTTCGATTCCCCGCTGCGAACACAGCAGATAGCGCAGTGACTTTGCTATAACACACACATTGAAACAGTTCAAATAAGGAATCCACTTTAATAAACCACTAACGTTAAGAACAAAATGTAAGTTATTACAGTATAACGAAGAAGTTTCAATAATTGTTTTTATTTCACAATCTACTGTATATAGTTTGACACTACTTGAATTAATTTTCCTACTAATACTGAAAAGATTGTGTTAATATTCTGACTACAAGTAACAGTTACAGCAAAGTTAAAGCAGTGATTTCGGTCATCGACTTTATTTTAAATTACCTTTCTAATCAATTAAGTGCAAACAACGTTTGCACTTAATAAGAGAAAGAATATTGTGAACAATTGATTCTTTCAATAATTAATACCTTTCAAAAAGAACTTGACTCAGAAATGTATGGTACAGTTTTTGTTCTCATGCCTAATACAAACAAGTATTTTGTTTACCACCACTTGTAATACATGTCCCTCAGTGGGTCAACGATAAGCTCAGGGAACGATTCTCCGTGGAGGACAGAGCACTACTAGCCCATTATGTAGGTTTGCGCTAAAACAAACACTGTATTACATATTCGTTCAACATGTTCTATTACTCGCAGTTACGTGATACTTATCATATGGTACAAGTGTTAAGATTCAAAACCTGTTTTACTAGAATAAAGGATGTTTGTTATTTTTAGCAAAGCCACATTTGGCTATCTGCTGTTTCCACCGCGGGTAATCAAACCCTGGATTTTAGCGTTCTAAATCCGTAGAGTTACCTGTGTCCCACAGGAAGACGGAAAAACACAAGCTTTGATTTATAAGCAATTCTATCTTGACTGTTCTAAATGGAAAGCTTGTTTTGATAAAACCATTAGACACAATATTGTTTCTGTATTTTCTTTTGAAGTAAGGCGAGAAGACAAGGAATTCGTTACGTTATTCTTATGTGCTGCACTCATATATATATATAATATCTTGTAACTTTTTTAATGAATTTCAATTTTAAGGGATGCAAAATTAAGTCTATTTATGGAATAGGCTAAAATCTGTCCCGTCTCCCAATGGGCCAGCGATAAGTTTAGGTGCAATCTGGAGTTCGATTCCTCGCAGTGGATTTTTGACGAATTTCGACAAATAATTTTGCTTTAATAACCACTCGATCAGTTAAGATTTATTTCGTACTAAACCGGTAAATATTTTGAATTATGTTAATCAGTATTCGAGACACACATATCCCAAAATCTGAAGCATGCTATATTACCAACACATACGAAATGTTGTACAAGGTTAAACCTACGCAGAAACAAAAGGTTCGTAGATTTAGCACATGGAAGGAAAAAGGGCAGTTATGTGTTATAAGTGGGTTGAAACTAAGTGTGATATCCAAGAAACGCTTTATTGACTGAAGGTTAATAAATATTTAGAGGTTAAATAAAGTTAAATCACACAATCATCATAAATAATGAACAAAAAAGATTAACACGCGAATGAAACCTCACCACCAAACTCTTGATTCCTGCATGGCAGAAACGAATCTGCTTTGCAGCTGACCAAACAGTAAACAAGCATTGGGATACATACGTATAACTGTTTCAAGTGGCATATGCAAAGGTATCTCCACCATACAAAGTAAATCAGTACATAATGCAACCATCCCAACAAATAGTTGACCGGCCAAGCTACAAAAAGTAACCAAAAGCTTATTTTAGCACATGACTTTAA
>NW_013683904.1:1887-2874 GCF_000517525.1 Limulus polyphemus | reverse complement strand
TTGTGTCTTCTTATTGACAGTACACAGTATTGTAAAAACTTGTGTCTTCTTATTGACAGTACACAGTATTGTTAAATCTTGTGTTTTCTTACTGACAGTACACATTATCGTTGAATATTATGTCTTCTTATTGATAGTACACAATATCATTAAATCTTGTGTCTTTTTATTGATAGTACACAGTATTGTTAAATCTTGAGTCTACTTATTGAAAGTACACAGTATCGTTAAATCTTGTGTCTTCTTATTGACAGTACACAGTATCGTTAATTCTTACGTCTTTTAATTGACAGTACACAATATCATTAAATCTTGTGTATTTTTATTGATAGTACACAGTATTGATAAATCGTGTGTCTTCTTATTGATAGTACACAGTATTGTTAAATCCTGAGTCTTCTTATTGAAAGTACACAGTATCGTTAAATATTGTGTCTTCTTATTGACAGTACACAGTATAGTTAAATCTTGTGTCTTCTTATTGATAGTACACAGTATTGTTAAATCTTGAGTCTTCTTAATGACAGTACACAGTATCGTTAAATCTTGTGTCTTCTTATTGACAGTACACAGTATCGTTAAATCTTGTGTCTTCTTATTGACAGGACACAGTATCGTTAAATCTTATGTCTTCTTATTGACAGTACCCAGTATTGTTATATCTCGTGTCTTTCTATAGATAGTACACAGTATTGCTAAATCGTGTGTCTTCTTATTGAGAGTACACAGTATTGTTAAATCTTGTGTCTTCTTATTGACAGTACACAGCATAGTTAAATCTTGTGTCTTCTTGTTGACAGTACACAGTATCGTTAAATCGTGTGTTTTCTTATTAACAGTACACAGTATCGTTAAATCTTGTGGATTCTTATTGACAATACACAGTATTGTTAAATCTTGTGTCTTCTTATTGACAAAACACAGTATTGTTAAATCTTGTGTCTTCTTATTGACAGTACACAGTATCGTAAAATCTTGTGGCTTCTT
>NW_013683904.1:0-904 GCF_000517525.1 Limulus polyphemus | reverse complement strand
TGTGTCTTCTTATTGACAGTACACAGTATTGTAAAATCTTGTGTCTTCTTATTGACAGTACACAGTATCGTAAAATCTTGTGTCTTCTTATTGACAGTACACAGTATCGTTAAATCTTATGTTTTTTTATTGACAGTACACAATATCATTAAATCTTGTTTATTTTTATTGATAGTACACAGTATGGCTAAATCGTGTGTCTTCTTATTGATAGTACACAGTATTGTTAAATACTGAGTCTTCTTAATGACAGTACACAGTATCGTAAAATCTTGTTACTTCTTATTGACAGTACACAGTATCGTTAAATCTTGTGTCTTCTTATTGATAGTACACAGTATTGCTAAGTCGTGTGTATTCTTATTGAAAACACACAGTATTGTTAAATCATGTGTCTTCTTATTGACAGTACACAGTATCGTAAAATCTTGTGTCTTCTTATTGACAGTACACAGTATCGTTAAATCTTGTGTCTTCTTATTGACAGTACACAGTATTGTTAAATCTTGTGTCATCTTATTGTAAGTACACAGTATCGTTAAATCTTGTGTCTTCTTATTGATAGTACACAGTATCATTAAATTTTGTTTCTTCTTATTGACAGGACACATTATTGTTAAATCTTGTGTTTTCTTACTGACAGTACACAGTATCGTTAAATCCTGTGTCTTTTTATAGATAGTATACAGTATTGCTAAATCATGTTTCTTCTTATTAACAGTACACAGTATTGTTAAATCTTGTGTCTTCTTATTGACAGAACACAGTATTGTTAAATCTTGTGTCTTCTTATTGACAGTACACAGTATCGTTAAATCTTGCGTCTTTTTATTGATAGTACACAGTATTGTTAAATCTTGTGTCTTCTTATTGACAGTACACAGTATTGTTAAATCTTGTGTCT
>NW_013683903.1:0-1891 GCF_000517525.1 Limulus polyphemus | reverse complement strand
GTAGAAAGGTCGGACAATCAAATCTGTAAACAAATACAGTATAATTGACAGGTAGAAAAGTCGGACAATCAAATCTGTAAACACATCAGTAGACTTTACAGGTAGAAAAGTTGGACAATCAAATCTGTAAACACATCAGTATACTTTACAGGTAGAAAAGTTGGACAATCAAATCTGTAAACAAATCAGTATAATTTACAGGTAGAAAAGTTGGACAATCTAATCTGTAAACACATCAGTATAATTTACAGGTAGAAAAATCGGACAATCTAATCTGTAAACACATCAGTAGACTTTACAGGTAGAAAAGTCGGACAATCAAATCTGTAAACACATCAGTAGACTTTACAGGTAGAAAAGTCGGACAATCAAATCAGTAGAGAAGAAAGGAATCAGTGGAACTCCAAACGGAAAAGTTCTGTGAAAGAATTAGAACGCTAAGGTTCGACATTTTTTCTATGCGCTTGTCTGGAAAAGTCACTTACTTACTTACTTACAGTGAAGTTTTGATTCACTCCATAAACAAGTATATAGCGATTTAGACAGTATTTATTATAAGTACAATAATACTGTAAAATAGTCATTGTTAATATTCAGACACTTTAAAGGGCGATTTTTATGACCGCCATATTGTTTCATAACGATCCCTACTACTAAGTACTACCGTACTTAATGATTTCAATACTTTATGTAACATTAAAACTTTATATATTACTATAGTTAAACGGGTTACGTACGTATCGTTCTTTGCTCGTCTTTATAAAGTTTAAAAATATATATATCATACTTGCCACCTTTAAGATGTTGCCAAATTCTTGAAACTTAAACCGAAATACAAATAAATATTTTAGTTTGTTTTATCCTCCATTAGGCTCGCAATATTCAGAGAAACAAACCTGAACGATTGCCTTGTCTGTCTGATCTTTCTCTGTCAAAAATCCTCTGTAATTTGTCTGGGTGAAAACTGGGGCGTAGTCGTTGGCCTCGCGGACAAAGACGTTCACCTTTATGCCCAGGCTGTTGTTTTGGGGCATACCATCGTCTGTTGCCCGAACTATAAAACTGTATTGTGATCTCGAGACTAGGGCCGACTTCACAAATATTCGGCCAGTATCTTCCACAATCCCGAAAAAATCTACACAAAAATGGTATATAAACATGAACCAGTTTTTTTTAGGAGATTCGTTTCTATTAAATAGTTAACGTTTTTATAAGTCCGTGCACAGATCAGACAAGTACCGTACCGTTCTACACAGTACTGACCAGACAAGTATCGTACAGTTCTACACAGTACTGACCAGATAAGTACCGTACAGTTCTATACAGTACTGACCAGACAACTACCGTACAGTTCTACACAGTATGACCAGACAACTACCGTATAGTTTTACACAGTACTGACCAGGGGAGTATCATACCGTTCTTATATTTTAATTTATGATGAAGCAACGTTTCAGAAGACTGTGGCCGTTTGTTGACACCTATGTACCCTATAAACTTATATAAGTACCAACTTATATAATAATGTTCACAAATGGTTATTCAAAAAGGATTTACATACATAAAACTGTGACGTATGCCTAGCATACAAGTTAGTTGTGACTTTGTTATAAAACTTCAATCAAAAGTTATTTCAATATAACTTGTTTATAATCCAGTTACGTCATACCACGTACATTCTACACAGTACTGTAGAACGGTACGTTACTTGTCTGGTCAGAACTGTGTAGAACGGTACGATACTCCCCTGATCAGTACTGTGTAGAACAGTACGTTAGTTGTCTGGTCAGTACTGTGTAGAACGGTACGTTACTTGTCTGGTCAGTACTGTGTAGAACGGTATGATACTCCCCTGATCAGTACTGTGTAGAACGGTATGGTACTTGTCTGG
>NW_013683902.1:0-1892 GCF_000517525.1 Limulus polyphemus | reverse complement strand
CATATTCCTACAGACCTTATCAAAGCTTAGTTTATATTCTAAACATGAGCCGTGCTATTTTATCCCATCACAACGACGATGTCTACATTTATCTACAGTTAACAGTGTCACAGCTGGATCGCCATAAAAATAATCACGTGTTTTTCGTACAATAATAAATTAACTCGGACACAAGTAAGATATGCTCTATTTCATTACAGATTTTTATCTCGCCAACGAAAAGAAAAAGAGCGAACGCCTATTCTGACTCGTCCATATCTCACCTCCCTCTTCCCCGCTGTTTCAGTGCCATCTGTGAACCACATGATGGACTGATATACAGCAGCTGCCCCTGTAATAGTCGATGTGATTGTTGTTTAGCTACTGGAGAATATGGTAACTTAAGCCTTGCCGCTACACGAAAAGATTACCTTTGTTTTAAATAAAACTAAAGAGAGCGGAAAATAGACATTTAAGTTAGTAGTAACGGTCGTCGAACTTCAAGGAAAAGTCAGTATATACTTGAATGTTTATTTATGTATATCTGTCACAAACTTATTAAAACCGAATCATTTTGTGACTAACAAGTCTGTTCAACAGGAAACCCACCACACTTTTTTATATCCTTCATTTTCTTCTCCACCAGGCTGAAAAATATTCCATCCCCCAACAACGCTGAGCAAAACCCCCTTTGACAACATCTTATTAGCTTTACTGGCTGACCCTGCCACGCATGGAGTCGTTGAATGAAATAACCAGCTAAACTAGGCAAAAAACTAATGAAAACGTTTTTAAATTAGGTCGTGCTGACTGTACGTACACAGGGGAGGTTACTAAAAGAACCAGTGATGCTACCTCGTTCTGTCCGTGTAAACCTGAAGTAGCCACTTAGATCAGATCAGGGATGGTACCACAGCATGGAAACCTAAAGTAGCCACTCATATCTGATCAGGGATGGTACCACAGCATGTAAACCTGAAGTAGACACTCAGATCAGATCATCAGGGATGGTACCACAGCATGTAAACCTAAAGTAGCCACTCAAATCAGATCAGGGATAGTACCACAACATGGAAACCTGAAGTAGCCACTTAGGTCAGATCAGGGATGGTACCACACCATATAAACCTGAAGTAACCACTCAGATCAGATCAGGGATGGTACCACACCATATAAACCTGAAGTAGCCACTCAGATCAGATCATCAGGGATGGTACCACACCATGGAAACGTGAAGTAGCCACTCAGATCAGATCAGGGATGGTACCACACCATATAAACCTGAAGTAGCCACTCAGATCAGATCATGTGTGGTATCACAGCATGTAAACCTATGGTAGCCACTCAGATCAAACCAGGGATGATACCACACCATATAAACCTAAAGTAGCCACTGTGAAATTGGGAAAAAAAATATTTAAGAAATCCAACATGTATATATTATTTGTGACTATTCAACATCTTTATGTTACTTCTCTAGAATAAAAAAATCAGTGCTGGTTAGGAAATCATTTCTCCCTGATCTCTGCAAGTTGATCAACACCTACAAGAGGAAAGTTTACAAGAAGTTATCCGCATCGGAGCAAGACCAGCGTGTTTCTCCAAGTGCACAAGGTCAACCAGAATTGATTTACGTGTGGAAGTGGGGTGGGCCAAAAGCATTCAATTTTAGCAAGGTCAGCACTCGTTGCGAGTTTTTCTTAGGTTTATCAACATAAATGACTAAAAGTACAGACACAATGAGACACGAAGGAAATCTGATAAGGCAATACGAAATTACTGGCTCCACCGACCTAACGATGGTGTCATCAACCGGGGTTCAGCCGTTTTTCAGGTCGCGTAGCTTGTTAAAAACTAAGAACAAACACTGATCACCAAATGAAATCGGTTAAACACAATAATTCTACATGAAG
>NW_013683901.1:0-1892 GCF_000517525.1 Limulus polyphemus | reverse complement strand
TATATATATATATATATATATATATACTAATAGTACACTAAAAAGGTCGCTAATGTTTCCGATATAACAATTCCAAAGTTTCTAAAACGGTAACTTTTCTATCTACTACCTACCTGATCACGTCAGCGGGGATAGCACCTAGACAGATCAGACTATCGCTACAAGATTTCTCCAGCTTACTTCATTGGTCTGTGGGTATCCACTTTTAATATTTTGATAAAAAACCCATTTATATATAAACACACACAGGTGTAATATAAATGCTAAACATATCATGCACGTATTTAAATGGATGGCACTATATATCAATGGATAGACATGTGACAGTTTCTAAAGGTAAGGTATGTACTTAATACAGCTATAACTTACAAAATAGTAAACAAACAAGAGTATTAAAACCACAATCACAAACTTATAAAATGTAATTCGTACATTGGCCTACAGATAAGTGTATAAAGCTGCCAAAGTAGGGATTAAGTTTTATAAATTTGTGATCGTGGTTTTAATTCTTGTAAAAGTTACAGCTATCAGAGATATGCCTATACTGAAAGTGGTGTCCAGTCGATATATATATATATAAAAACTGAACAAATAGGAAAAGATAGAATTAACATTTTAACGGAAAGTAGGAATCGTTGGTTATTTTTAGAATTGCCATAAGAAGTATCGTAAACAAAATAAATGCTTTAATAAAAATTACACAAACAAGTAAAGCAACACTAGTTGGATAGATTTTAATGATTTTCAATCACTACTTTGGTTGGCAAATTTAGACTGCTTCATTTCGCTATATGGATCACAATGCCAACCAAAGTAGTGATTGAAAATCTTAACAACCAGTATCACTTTACTTATTTATATACTTTTTTATTGCAGGATTTATTTTGTTTTGGATACTTCTTACAGCAGTTCTACAACAATCCATACTTTCCGTTAATTTTAATTTGTATTCCAATTTATACTATCAATTTTTGCCTAACTACTTCAATTAACATTTTTTGTGTGCAGACCTGATACTGTTCAGCATCCTTCAACAAAATCGATCTTACAACTAATGTGTTTCCATGTTATGAAAGTTGTCTGGCTATTTGAATGAAGATTCTACTGTAATTTCTTGGTACATCAAATATGAGGATTTTATTTAACAGATGTAATACATTTTTATGTAAGTTTCAGCTAAGATATTTTCTGTAGACTCTGTTGGTGGTACTTAATTATACTTTGATCATAACAGTCACTGATTAAACATGTTTATAAACTGCGTTTCCTGTACGTAATCTTTCCGTTTATCACATACTACTGTATTAGTGTTCCATACTATTCATGTAGCAACTAATGTGACAGCGGTGTTGTGTGAATGTGTAAGATTTTACTTGTAAACAAACATGTATATTACATTTCATGTATTCTGCCTGTAGTACAGAAAGTATATTTGTGTATGGTGTGTAATTTATCTGTAAAATACCTGTATCCTAGCTGCTTGTAGGAAAGAGAATCGTGGGAGACGTTCTCTTGTGCCTTTTTTACATAAATACTAATATAAGATCTGTTCAGTTGTACACCTACTCTTGGTTTCCATGCTAGATATTATTAGTGATCAGTTGTTGTAAGTACCAGCACATTTTGATTTGGGAGACGTTCTCTTGTGCCTTTTTTACATAAATACTAATATAAGATCTGTTCAGTTGTATACCTACTCTTGGTTTCCATGCTAGATATTATTAGTGATCAGTTGTTGTAAGTACCAGCACATTTTGATTTGGGAGACGTTCTCTTGTGCCTTTTTTACATAAATACTAATATAAGATCTGTTCAGTTGTACACCTACTCTTGGTTTCCATGTGAGATATTATTAGTGATCAGTTGTTGTAAGTACCAGCACATTTTGATTT
>NW_013683900.1:0-1893 GCF_000517525.1 Limulus polyphemus | reverse complement strand
ATTCTGATTTAAGTGATAGATTAAAGAGCGCCGTGAGATGTTCAAGCAATTCCCTAGTATCTTTTTAAGGAGGATAGCTTGTATGCCATTCTCTCTTAGAGCTTTGTTCTTTGTTGCTTTTATTGCTTGTTGAACTTCTATTATTGTTATTTCCTTAGTCATCTTTTTTATTGTATTGTCGTTATTTGTTTCATCTTTTGTTGTTTTAATGTTATTTATATTTATTTGGAAAAGTGGTTTGTACGTTTCTTTGTTTTTTGTCACAAATTGACTTACTTCGTTATAGAAACGAATATTCTCATCTGGTTTGTGCTGTGTTCTAAAGGTGTTCTGTAGTTGTTGTTTGAATGTTTCTGCCTTATTTTTGTTGTATGTGCTACTGTATTATTGGATATTCATGTGTTGCTTTTGCTCCGTTTGTGAATCGTTTTATGTGGTGCCAGAATTGTTTCTTGTTTTGGAAATGTTACTTCCGTTCTTATCTTATTTCTTATAGCATTGGTGTGTCTTAATTGTTTGTATATATTGTCTTCGGAGTTGGCGCCGTTTTAAATTACAGCAACTATTGTGTTTGTTTATTGAATTTCGCACAAAGCTACTTGAGTTCTACTCAGCGAAATATAATGTTTTTAAGTTTTTAAACATATTTACCTGTTTATCCGTAAATAAAACAAGATGTAAAGATTGTTATAACAAAATTTACTAAATCTGGAGACTATTCTACAAAAAAATGTCAGTATTAGAGATGTCCAACTAACTACAATAATTGCCAACAGTACTATAGATCCGATGTCAAAGATATGCTGTGGGTGGAAACGGGAGAACCCCGAGAAAACCCACTTTATTGGCGCCAGCTAGTGACCTATGATGTTCTGTTGATTTGAGAAATTAATAACTGACGGGTTAATGATTTGTAAAGCCCATCCTGGAGTACCGGTATTTATAACGATTTTTGTAGTAGGTCTCAACGTGGAGTGGACTATCGTCGTCGCAGGATGAGGGTGGGCAAAAAAGGAGAACTGAGTATTTGGTTCGGTTAAAGTGTTATCTGTTATTGACGGATTGATGGAAGGGAACGGGCGTAGTTGTTTTAGGGCACTGGTTGACGAGGGAGATGGGAACGGACGTAACTTTTGCAGGACACTTTTCGACGTGGGAGATACAATAGAGACGTTATTCGTATCGGACGGGGAAGGTTGAACTTCAATGGTCTGAGGAGTTTGCGTGGCTTTCTTTCCTTCTGTAGGGTTTTGTCTGAGTAGAATGCGAGGCGAGGGTGCAGGCGTGGGTTAGAGATGATGAGTCATGGGTTTTTATGGCTTCAGTTTGAGTGGACTGATCAGAGGTTGAGGCTAGTTTGAATGTTTTAGTTGTCTTGTTGATTGTGGTAGACGGGTAAGACGATGGTAGTTTGCAGGTCTGAGTGTTGATTCTGGTGTTCGGTAGTAACTGGTCTAAGTGAGGTGGGGGCCGGTTGCGACGTGGTGCTTCAGTTTGAAAATGAAACAGGTGGTACAAAGCTCCATTGTGTAGGATCGCTTCAACGGTGTTTTTTGAGGTAGTAACAAGTTTAACAAAGTGTGCAGGTGAGCCTGTAGTTTTGGTGTAGATTCGGTGGACATCATAAGCTTGGTGTTGTATTGAGTTTCAACAGCGAGACGGATGTCGTCAATGGTGATAGAGGGGTAAAAACCTCTAATGAAGAATGTGAATAAGCTGCTATTACTTCGGGGGGGGGTGGCATGTAACATGCGAGACCGAGTTCCACGGGCTGCGAAGGAAGTTGGAATCAGAAACGGTTGATGGTTGCAGAAAGATGCCGCCTCGGCGTAGAATTCTTCTCTTGGTATCATTGAAAGACGTCCCAGTTTTGTAGCGCTCAATGAATGCTAC
>NW_013683899.1:0-1893 GCF_000517525.1 Limulus polyphemus | reverse complement strand
ATATAACTCGTGTTCGTATGATATTAATGACGATAATCAAGTAGGGTGATCCTTAGCTCAGACTGTTATCAAACGTTACTGTCACGTTAAATATTCAAGGAATCATTGTTAAAGAACGTTCTGAATATCGTTTTCATGTTGTGCTAAGTCATTAATTCTTACTGGTATAGTATTGACTTGATTTATACTAAATAATGTGTTGAATTTTACTGGTATTATTGTGTTGAATAAATTTATACATAATTATGTGTTGATTCTTACTGGTATTGTATTGACTTAAACTATACTTAATAATGTTTTGAATCTTGCAGGTATCTTGCTGAATTAATTTATACCTAATAATGTGTTAATTCATACTGGTATTATTGTGTTGACTTAACTTATACTTAATAATGTGTTGATTTTTACTGGTATTGTGTTGACTTAACTTATACTTAATAATGTGTTGAGTCTTACTGGTATTATTGTGTCGACTTAACTTATACTTAATAATGTGTTGATTCTTATTGATATTATTGTGTTGACTTAACTTATACTTAATAATGTGATGATTCTTACTGGTATTTTGCTAAATTAATTTATATTAATAATGTGTTGATTCTTACTGGTACTGTGTGAATTCTGTAGTGAATTTTGTAGATATGCTAAGTGTTTTATTACATAATTTTACAGTTGTCCTATTTTAGTTTGTAGTTCTATATGAAAATCAAATATGTGATTAAGAGTTTTAAGCAAACTTCCATTCACGGTGTTGATCAAACCGTGATCGAATGGTATTGCAGGAATTTCAGTTTAGATTTTCATAAAAATAGCCATTGGTTTCAAGTAATGGCTAGAGGCGAACTTTATCGACTTGAAATTTTTAATTATGTTTTTGATTGTACGAAAAAATATGTTAAACTTCCGCGCAGTGTCGTTTTGGGTTGGAGGGTTCTCATTTATAACAGTAGCCTTCACTTTATGAATAAATGTTTTTCGTTTTCTTGTGCTGTGGTTTCGCAGAAAAAACCTTGCACAGCAAAGCGTTTAGGACAGAAAGGATTTACCATCTTCTACGTTAGGGAAACGCAGCATGCACATTAGTTACCATCTTCTACGTTAGGGTAACGCAGCATGCACATTAGTTACCATCTTCTACGTTAGGGTAACGCAGCATGCACATTAGCTACCATCTTCTACGTTAGGGTAACGCAGCATGCACATTAGTTACCATCTTCTACGTTAGGGTAACGCATGCACATTAGTTACCAACTCTTTGCATATGTTAGGATGGGCTTAAAACCGTGATATTCAGAAAGTTGTTTCGTATAAAAGCAAATTGTCCTAATAGGGCTTCTAAAGTGGCTCTAAAGCTTGATTAGTGGTTGGAGAGGTAAGTGGTCGCTACTTCAGAAAAGAAATATTCATACAGTGACATTAGCAAATGATGTATAGACAAGGAACACACCATTTCTTCAATGTTTTCTATAGAAGTAGCATGCACATTAGCTACCATCTTCTACGTTAAGGCAACGAAGCATGCACATTAGCTACCATCTCCCACGTTTGGGTAACGCAGCATGCACATTAGTTACCACCTTCTACGTTAGGGTAACGCAGCATGCACATTAGCTACCATCTTCTACGTTAAGGTAACGCATGCACATTAGTTGTTACCCAAACGTGGGAGATGGTAGCTAATGTGCATGCGTTACCTTAACGTAGAAGATAGTAGCTAATGTGCATGCTGCGTTACCCTAACGTAGAAGATGGTAGCTAATGTGCATGCTGCGTTACCCAAACGTGGGAGATGGTAGCTAATGTGCATGCTTTGTTACCCAAACGTGGGAGATGGTAGCTAATGTGCATGCGTTATCTTAACGTAGAAGATGGTAGCTAATGTGCATGCTGCGT
>NW_013683898.1:0-1893 GCF_000517525.1 Limulus polyphemus | reverse complement strand
GAATATCATTATAAACATATCTCCAGTATTAAGTAAGGTTTGTCTAGATGAAAGGAAGTGACATTATACAGATCTATGAAGCGTCATTAAACAGATCGCCAGGATTTAGTAAGGTTTGTCTAGATGAAAAGAAAACAATAACGAAGTGACATTATACACATCTATGGAAGCGCCATTAAACAGATCTCCAGGATTTAGTAAGGCTTGTCTGGACGAAAGGAAAAAAAAATTGAGGCTATCACAACCAAATAAGATCTAAGAACATTTTACTTAACAGTCTTCAGGCTCACCTAGAAGCCTAGCTAGAGAAGAATAAAAACAAAGTGTTGATTTAACATAAAACGCTTGGACGTTGTTAGGCAAAATAAAAATTATATGTCATTTAATTTCTCGGAAAAGATGGCTGAAAAACAATTAAAATACCAATTAGAATTCTGAAATATTGTAAGATTTAACTCCGATGTAAAAAACACATTTTCTTCAAACAGTCAGCTTCCAAAGTCATTAGGAATCATCATAGTTTTCGTTGTACACAAGAAATATTAAGTTAACTATTTTGTAAACTTAGCATGGAGTGTTCTTCACATCTGTATTTAAATAATTCTTTGTGACCATGTTTTATAGAACTGAAAACTAAATTGTGAGTTAATATTTTATAACTGAAACTAAGTGACGTCTTAGTTGTTTGTAACTGAAAACTAAGTCGTGAGTTAATATTTTATAACTGAAAACTAAGTGACGTCTTAGTTGTTTATAACTGAAAACTAAGTGACGTCTTAGTTGTTTATAACTGAAAACTAAGTCGTGAGTTAATATTTTATAACTGAAAACTAAGTGACGTCTTAGTTGTTTGTAACTGAAAACTAAATCGTGAGTTAATATTTTATAACTGAAAACTAAGTGACGTCTTAGTTGTTTGTAACTGAAAACTAAGTCGTGAGTTAATATTTTATAACTGAAAACTAAGTGACGTCTCAGTTGTTTGTAACTGAAAACTAATTAATATTTTATAAATGAAAACTAAATGACATATGATAATATTATATTACAGCAATGGATAAACTACTTCTACAAAAGAAGGGTGGGGGGAAATGCGGAGGCTATCAGATATTTGCCTGGATAGGTTTAATACTAAAATAAAAAAAAAGAAAACTACTATTAGTTGACCTTCCTCGCAGCGATATAAAATAGATCAGTTGGAATATATATATTTTTTTATATGGAGGCGAGCAAAAGAATAAAAAAAACCCAGCAGAACCTGTATTTGAACGATAACACAAAATGATAATAACATAGACGGATAACTCTGTTAAAACGCAAACACAAAAGAAAAAGCTATTTTTTTTTATTTAACAGGGGGTGGGGGGATAACTATGTGTGTGTGTAATTAGTGGTGGTGGTCAAGTATACACACAACTTGCTGGTTAAATGGTTCTAAACACACCTTAGAATTTTCTAATTATCAATTAATTTTCAGTATTGTCTTTCATATGGGTTTGTTAGTCTTAGTAGGCACAGATTCTGTTACGTTAAATCTCAAGATACACCATTCATTTACCACTTTGCATTTACATTTCGAATAATAGAATGATTTAGGAATTCTTTTGGTATAGGCAATGCCAAGCGCCCTCTTGGAGAAATAATAAAAAAAACAATGTCCACGTTGAATATAATCTCATTCGTTAACAAGCATAGGGAACCATGCGATTGGAGAATACGACATATAGTTTACTTCTCAAGAAACAAACATTCCATCAGGCCCTTCAGATGATTGGACATTACGCACCAAAGGGGACATTCTGTATCAATACCTGAATACATTAAATTAGGCTTAACACACTTGCGTTCGTACAATACTTTGAAGACAGGATATTCTCTTTTAAGATGGAAGAC
>NW_013683897.1:1511-2754 GCF_000517525.1 Limulus polyphemus | reverse complement strand
AAGACACAAGAGTTAACGATAGTGTGTACTGTCAATAAGTAGACACAAGATTTAACGATACTGTGTACTTTCAATAAGAAGATTTAACGATACTTTGTACTGTCAATAAGAAGACACAAGATTTAACGATACTGTGTACTGTCAATAAGAAGACACAATATTTAACGATAGTGTGTACTGTCAATAAGAAGACACTAGAACACAGTATTGTTAAAGACAGTACACAGTATCGTTAAATCTTGTGTCTTCTTATTGAGAGATCTTGTGTCTTCTTATTCTTGTGTCTTCTTATTGACAGTACACAGTATCGTTAAATCTTGTGTCTTCTTATTGACAGCACACAGTATAGTTAAACAAGATTTAACGATACTGTGTACTTTCAATAAGAAGACACAAGATTTAACAATACTGTATACTATCAATAAGAAGATACACCATTTAACAATACTGTGTACTATCAATAAAAGACACACGATTTAACGATACTGTGTACTGGCAATAAAAAGAGACAAGATTTAACGATACTGTGTACTGTCAATAAGTAGACACAAGATTTAACGATACTGTGTATTGTCAATAAGAAAACACAAGATTTAACAATAATGTGTCCTGTCAAAAGGAAGACACAAGATTTAACGATACTGTGTACTGTCAATAAGAAGACACAAGATTTAACGATACTGTGTACTGTCAATAAGTAGACACAAGATTTAACGATACTGTGTACTTTCAATAAGAAGATTTAACGATACTTTGTACTGTCAATAAGAAGACACAAGATTTAACGATACTGTGAATTTTCAAAAAGAAGACACAAGATTTAACAATACTGTATACTATCAATAAGAAGATACACCATTTAACAATACTGTGTACTATCAATAAAAGACACAAGATTTAACGATACTGTGTACTGTCAATAAGAAGACACAAGATTTAACGATACTGTGTACTGTCAATAAGTAAACACAAGATTTAACGATACTGTGTTACTGTCAATAAGAAGACACAAGATTTAACGATACTGTGTACTGTCAATAAGAATACACAAGATTTAACGATACTGTGTACTATCAATAAGAAGA
This sequence comes from Limulus polyphemus, assembly GCF_000517525.1. NCBI lineage: Eukaryota > Metazoa > Arthropoda > Merostomata > Xiphosura > Limulidae > Limulus > Limulus polyphemus. Next base: position 1,669 of record NW_013683897.1, on the reverse strand, counting down.
CACAAGATTTAACAATAATGTTTACTGTCAATAAGAAGAAAGAAGATTTAAAGATACTAAGTACTGTCAATAAAAAAGAAACAATATTTAACGATACTGTGCACTGTCAATAAGAAGACACAAGATTTAACGATAATGTGTTTTGTCAATAAGAAGAC
>NW_013683897.1:0-650 GCF_000517525.1 Limulus polyphemus | reverse complement strand
GTGTACTGTCAGTAAGAAGACACAAGATTTAACGATACTGTGTACTGTCAATAAGAAGACACAAGATTTAACTATACTGTGTACTGTCAATAAGAAGACACAAGATTTCACGATACTGTGTACTGTCAGTAAGAAGACACAAGATTTAACGATACTGTGTACTGTCAATAAGAAGACACAAGATTTAACTATACTGTGTACTGTCAATAAGAAGACACAAGATTTCACGATACTGTGTACTGTCAGTAAGAAGACACAAGATTTAACGATACTGTGTACTGTCAATAAGAAGACACAAGATTTAACGATACTGTGTACGGTCAATAAGAAGACAGAAGATTTAACGTATACTGTGTACTTTCAATAAGAAGACACAATATTCAACGTATAATGTGTACTGTCAATAAGAAGACACAAGATTTAACTATACTGTGTACTGTCAATAAGAAGACACAAGATTTCACGATACTGTGTACTGTCAGTAAGAAGACACAAGATTTAACGATACTGTGTACTGTCAATAAGAAGACACAAGATTTAACGATACTGTGTACTGTCAATAAGAAGACACAAGATTTCACGATACTGTGTACTGTCAATAAGAAGACACAAGATTTCACGATACTGTGTACTGTCAATAAGAAGACACA
>NW_013683896.1:0-1893 GCF_000517525.1 Limulus polyphemus | reverse complement strand
TTGTGCAAGTAAAAACATTGATGTCTCGTTCTGTTAATTTTATTTAAAACAAATATGGTACTAAGAGATCATGGACGTCCACAGGAGGGGGGGCAAGAAGGAGCACTTGCCCCCCCCCCCGGAAAAATGAGAAACATAATTCTTTCTTTATACATTCTACATATATATATATGAATTTTTTGTTCAATTCACAATTTCACACTACTTTGTTCCCCCCTGGAAAACTTTGCTCCCCCCCCCCAAATTTAAGAGATAAAGAAATTGTTAAAGAAAAAGACATTATAATACGTTGCAAAACCCAATGGAGAGAAAAGTTTATTAACGAATATTTTCAAAGGTTTGTTTGTTTGTTTCCATTTACGCACAAAGCTACACAATGGGTTATCTGTGCCCTGCTCAACACGGTTATCGAAACCCGGTTTCTAGCGTTATAAGTCCGCAGATATACCGCTTTGCCACTGGAGGCCTTTACAAAGGAGAAGGAACACGGTAATTATACGTTTAGCTACAAGCATTTTAATAAATGTTTCAAAATAAATAAAGAAAGCTCTTCTTACAAATTCTTAGGATCTGTCCTGCTTTTTTTATGGCAAAGATTTAAGCACTTGGCTTTACTGATCAAGAGCTCGAACTTTTTAGTTTTCACTGTTTTCACCAAAAGAGAAATTAACGAACGACGAGTGTTTTAAATCGATTATTCAAAACATATTACAAAATATTCTTATCATGGGAACGTAAAACCAGCAGGAAGGAAAACAAGGTGGGCTTTGTATTTTACGCGTGTTTGTTTAAAAGAAAAAAAAACTGCGCGGCTTTTCCGATTTTTACTTCCATAACAGTCTGGGAATATATCTGGGTGGACAGAATATTATATATTAATTCCACTAAATATGTCTTATAAATTGTAATTATCATTATTGTTAGAGTTTGTAAGTGAGTTAAAATATTGGGAAAAATAAATAGATTACCCATTAATGATCCGAATTAGTGAAAAAGTTTGGTTGTATTTGAGCATAGAGCTACACAATGGGCTATCTGTCCTATGCCCACCATGGATGTCGAAACCCAATTTTTTGGCATTGTAAGTCTGCACATTTACCGCTGAACCAGCAGGGCTAGTGAGAAAAAAGGGCATACTTTCTTTAATAACATAAATGATAAGCAATCCGACGGTATGCGGTATGCCTGCGGATTTATAACGTTAGAAACCGGGTTTCGATACCCGTGGTGATCAGAGCACAAATAGTTCTTTTTTTGTAGCTTTGTGCTTAACTACAAACAAATACTTCTTTTGTAAATTTAATTTTCATGTCAAATATCAATCGTGTTAATTCTTACAGAGTACCTGTAACGTGTCATTTTGTCACATTTTAATATAAATTTAGAAAACTTGTATTATCTATCCATATCTAAAGGGAGAAATGGAATAGAAAGTGTTCTTATATCTTCTTAAGCTACGAGTTTTTAGAATAAAAAATTAACCGGTTTAACTCATTAACATCCAGCAATGCATTTCTTTTAAAGCCAAGTTTTTTTCTTACATTTAATTACATCAAATCTATAAATTTGGGCTATTTTTCGGAATAAAATTGCGAGAACCTTCACAGTAAGGAATTTATTTTTTTTCACCTTTAATGTGACTATACCAGCTTTTCTAAAATTTTAGAAACCGGAGGATCCCTTTTAATTTAAATTTTTTTCGCGGACGCCCAAACTTATCAATATTTTTTGTTTTGAAAAAAAAATAGATTCCGTGTACATGAAAAGCTGTTTTGCAAAATTAAATGTTTTAAATCATATAAATTTAATTCTATCAAAAATAATTTTTCATTCTATAAATCATATTTTTTAAATTATTTTATTGTGATTTCGTACATGGCTCGCGGACCCTTG
>NW_013683895.1:0-1893 GCF_000517525.1 Limulus polyphemus | reverse complement strand
TAAGCTGCTGTTAAATGGTAGACTGTTTCACCTAAGCTGCTGTTAAATGGTAGCCTGTTCCATCTAAGCTGCTGTTAAATGGTAGACTGTTTCACCTAAGCTGCTGTTAAATGGTAGTCTGTTCCATCCTAAGCTGCTGTTAAATGGTAGACTGTTTCACCTAAGCTGCTGTTAAATGGTAGACTGTTTCACCTAAGCTGTTGTTAAATGGTGAACTGTTTCAAGCTGATTCTTACCATTTGTGTTATTACTGGTATCATTTAAGAATTAAGTTGTTTTTGGTAACTGTATATATTTATAGTTACGTGCATATTAACTATACATCTCCACGATTTGACTGCTCTTAAAGTGTATCTTTATATTCTGACAGAAATCAACCGGGAAAGATTTAAACCAGGAGGCCAAGGAATTCCTTTTAAAGCAAGCTTCAATAACAAGTTCTGATGAAAGTGAAGGTAACATCATCTAAAATATTCAAGTTTGTTGGAACTTGTTGAAAGCACTATCATTTCTTTATGACATTGTAAGGAAGCCTTTTCAAATCTTTAGTATGTGTCATTTAAAATGTGTCTTATACTTTTGTTACAAGTTATAGGATTACACATAAAAAAAAATGTTGTTTTGTTAAATAACCCATTAAAAGTTGTTAGAGGAATGATGTTCAAAATTCAACAACATTTGAATTGTGTTCATGCAGGGTTTTATCTGGCTTCTTTTTTATAGAAGATAAGACAGAAAAGGAGAAAACGGACTCGAAAACCGATCAGAACAAAGAAAACAAAGAGCCGAAACTGGATGAGGAGGAAAATAAAGAGACAGATGATGATGATGATTCCCTGTGTGATTTTGACACCAGCCCAAGAAAGAAAAGAAAATATCATAAACTACTGAGGGTAAAGATAACAGACAGTGAGGAGGAGGAGGAGGATAAAAGTTCCAATGAAGCTCCAAAAGATAAATCAAAAATGTAAATTTTTTCCTTTATGTTTTGTGGTTTACATTTTAGCCTCCCAAGTTTACAGTTGAAAACAGTAGAAAGCATTTATGTATATGGAACTCTATAATAATTTATTGTTTTTCTTCTTTGCTTGATTTCTTTAACTCCTTGATAATTTCTTGTATGATCCAGTGATTAATTATAGCTGTAACAACTTAGTTTTAATTATTTGGGCTGACAAATTTCTCTTATCTTCAGAAAATCTTCCCAAGCAAAGAGAAGAATATTTTCATCAGATGATGATTTCAAAGATTCAGAACATAAAAAATCAAATACCTCAGACGGTTCATCCGTATACTCGGACGCTGAGAAAACAAAGAAGAGGAAGAGGAAATCAAGTGACGATGAAAAACGCGGAGCAAGAAGTTATCATAAGCAGCCAAAAAAACGAAAAAGAATTAAGGTGTTTAACACATCTGAGAGCAATTCTGATGATAACGTAGAAATTATCTCTTCGGTAAGTAGACGAAGTTTTCTTCATTTTAGCTAAGATACAAGTATGTTGTTGAAAATTTAAGTGACCTAATTACTTTCCTTACTTCTGGGGTCAGTAGAAAGGAAAATAATCTTCAAATAAATGCTGTAAGTACAAAAACATTATGTAAAAAAGGAGACCAAGCTAGAAAATAAGTAATAACAAAAATACCTCAAAGTTGTAATATTACAAGTTAGATTTTGGAGATTTAATACTTCTAACTTTCAATATAGTGTGTGAAACTTCACAAAATTTGGCAGACTTTCAGTTCACATAAGAAAAAATCATTATTTTTAGTGAAGTTATTTTTAATAGAATAGAATATAGCTTTGTCCATTAATATATTGAGTATTTGTTTTGAATAGTCCGTGTTCAAAATAATTGTCATGTTAAAATTAAAAATACTTTTCCTCATCTCAAG
>NW_013683894.1:0-1893 GCF_000517525.1 Limulus polyphemus | reverse complement strand
AGCATGCAGATATCCTTTGGTTCTATGTTCTTTAGAAGTATCAGCATGCAGATATCCTTTGGTTCTATGTTCTTTAGAAGTATTACCATGCAGATATCCTTTGGTTCTATGTTCTTTAGAAGTATCAACATGCAGATATCCATTGGTTCTATTTTGTTGTGCATATATATATCCTTCCTTGGAAAAGGTGTGACAAAAACATCCAGCCATAAAACAACCATGATGATGTTACATTATCAAGTAGTTGGGAATTGACATTTTGGCAATGTAGCCACAACTCACAGCATCATGCAGATAATTCTTATAAAGTATATATAGAGATTGAGCATGTTATATTATAGCAACCTTGAAGCCACACCACGTAGCTACAGACCACATCACCATGTTTGTTCAGACTCTATCTGACAATTGTGCAACTTAACATTAACCCTAACAGCATAGTTGCCATTACAATAGGCTCTGTCATGAGGCTTTTATGTCAAAAGTACACCCTTTTTCTCTGCTGGCTGTCCAAAAGCCATCTCGTGTATGAGGATGATAGTTTTCCATGCTCATTTCAACAGTCTAATCACACAAAAATCCATAGGTGCTGTGTTTGTCTACCTGATAAGTAAGTCTTTGTATGGAACAGCATGAATAACTGCTTCATTCTGTAGCTGTGTAAGGTATATAGTGGTTGAACAGATAAATTGTAGAAGCAACTTCTGTACATCTGACTTTGTAACTTTTTTCAGACGGAGATCCTTATAACTATGTTGCATACTGTTGTCACACTTTGCTTACCATGGCTAGGATATGACTTGTTATAGTTCTTATTCTGGGTGGTTCTAATGTCCTAAACTGATCCTTCCTTGGAAAGGGTGTGGCAAAAACATCCAGCCATAAGACAACCATGATGATGTCACATTATCAGATAGTTGGGAATGGACATTTTTAGCAATGCGGCCACAACTCACAGTATCACCTTGCAGATATCCTTTGGTTCTATGTTCTTTAGCAGTATCACCATGCAGATGGTTTTAGCACAGTATTTTCAACAAAGCTAACAATCTTATGGAACATATTGTGCTTTCCACTATTTCAGTTTGAATACAAGCATCCATCTCTGTCTTAACCCTCTTTACCTGGCAGCATGCAACATTAATGAGTATTTGAGTGCAGCCCAGTTAGTCCCTTAATACCATGATTTGGAATTACTGTGTGCAGATAGGAATAGACATTCTTTCACACCACTAGCACTATGAAAGTTGATAAACCTCACAAGGCCAAAAATGAACCCCAAAATCTGAGAGAGAAAGACAAAAATTGGAAGAACTCTCTACATAAACCTACTAAACCACTTTTATTCAGTGAAATTGTTTAGGTTTTCATTCATATCTGTATGAACTAAAGCCCAGATTGATTTTTACTCACCCATTTTTTATGTTTGTAAAAGAAACATTCAGAAACCTGCTGATGATTTTTTAGTTTGGCAGTTTTCATTAGTATGTAAAGACAAAACATGTGCTATATATATGTGTCCACGAAGGTATGATCGTTCTTGAGCCAACAGTCCCAGCTTGCCCATATCTCTTAATGTACCATTGAAGGCTATTGCCATTCATATCTGTTTTGACATTATGATCACAACTTCTGTTCTGTATCTATAACTTGAAGTTATTTGATGATCTTATAGGTCAGCTACCATCTCCTTTTGTTACCCTTGGATAGTGTAATGGACACAGTTTATCCTAGAATTGTGTTGATACAAACAGGATGAGTAGATCTGGTAAGTATCTACTCTTGGATTTTGATCCTTATTTCTTCCTCGTGAACTTTTGTGCCTTGACATATCTTTCTACCCTGAGTCAGGCTTTTACTGTGATCATTCTATTTATCTATTAATCATGCATT
>NW_013683893.1:0-1895 GCF_000517525.1 Limulus polyphemus | reverse complement strand
ATATTTACACACTGATAATATGAAACAAGAAGAAATATTTACACAATGATAATATGAAACAATGAAGAAATATTTACACACTGACAATATGAAACAATGAAAAAAGAGTTCTTTGAGTGCATGAAGATACATCCTCACATGATTTTCATTCATAAATTTATAAGAATTTATTCGGTATGAAGAAAAATACATTTATATACAACTAAAAAAACATTTCTATTGCTTTGATATACTTGTATTATCAGAGTGTAAATATTTCTTCATTGTTTCATATTATCAGTGTGTAAATATTTCTTTATTGTTTCATATTATCATTGTGTAAATATTTCTTCATTCTTTCATATTATCATTGTGTAAATATTTCCTCCACTCTATAGTTCCAGGTATTGAAAGGTATGCAGTAAGTGACGACCAAAGATACACGTGGATTGTCTATTAGACACATTCAACTTCAACCAATTGGTAGCAACAAATCACTGAGTGCTTCTAATTGGTCGTATCGCATGTTTTCTAATCTTGGTGACTGTGAATAGCGTTGAAATTACCAGAGCAATCCATTGTATCACTAGGTGGCAGCAAGAGATTGGCAAGAACTTATTGTTACAAGGTTTAGGTTTTTGAAAACAAGATAGATCAACCAAGAATTTTTTGGTGTTATTCGCATGCAAAGAGGCACCTGTGGATCAATTAATGCTGAAAGTATCACAGTTTTTGTCTAAAGCTGCAATCACTACAACTCATCTGTTGGTCTTCCAATTCTAGCGGATAGAAACATTCTAGAGAACAACGGACTTTTATATAGTAAGCTGTGAGAGCAGCATCCACAATGAAGTTTATGTGAAACTTGATTGAAAATTAAAATTCCTCGTTTAAGGCATACGAAGAGCGAATATCACAACTCAGTACCTCTGTGTTACATAACTCTCAATACTTGGAACTATAGAGTGGAGCAGTACCTCTGTGTTACATACCTCTCAATACCTGGAACTATAGAGTGGAGAAGTACCTCTGTGCTGCATATATCTCAATACCTGGAACTATAGAGTGGAACAGTACCTCTGTGCTGCATATATCTCAATACCTGGAACTATAGAGTGGAGCAGTACCTCTGTGTTACATAACTCTGAATACCTGGAACTATAGAGTGGAGCAGTACCTCTGTGTTACATAACTCTGAATACCTGGAACTATAGAGTGGAGCAGTACCTCTGTGTTACATAACTCTCAATACATGGAACTATAGAGTGGAGCAGTACCTCTGTGTTACATAACTCTCAATACCTGGAACTATAGAGTGGAGCAGTACCTCTGTGCTACATTACTCTCAATACCTGGAACTATAGAGGGGAGCAGATATGTATAACATGAGTACGATCGGAAAGGCCAAAATGCGCTTGTTGTGAATATTTCCGTGTCTCGTCTGCTTGAATGTAGCACCTTCATCTGATAGACTTACAAACCTGTTTCCGTTTGTCAGCGAAACAGATCATTTTACTAAATTTCTCTACACTTTATTTGATGTTAATGCTTTAGCTGGATGAGAAAAGCTGACTGTCAAGGAAACGGTAGAGCCTTGGACCGTGGTAATATAAGGAAATTCATTACTCTTTCTATACTTTCAAACTACTTTTCCTGTTTTTTAATTTACATAAAAACTGGTTTAGACAGAAGCATGTTTACACCCATGACCTTGTGGTCGCCAAAGTCCGGAGAGTGTTACGTGTCTTCATGAGTTTCAAATGCCTGCACTGTTTCTTCTATCTTTACAGCTGGATAATCCCGGTTTCTTCTGTCCACTACAGTCGGATAATGTCCGGTTTCTTCTGTCTTCTACAGTTGGATAATGCCCGGTTTCTTCTGTCCACTACAGTCGGATAATGTCCGGTTTCTTCTGT
>NW_013683892.1:0-1895 GCF_000517525.1 Limulus polyphemus | reverse complement strand
TTTGTGTCGTACTTTATATACCTCACTTGATGTTTGTGTCGTACTTTAAATACCTCACTTAGTGTTAGTGTCGTACTTTAAATACCTCACTTGATGTTTGTGTCATACTTTATATACCTCACTTGATGTTCGTGTCGTACTTTAAATACCTCACTTGATGTTTGTGTCGTACTTTAAATACCTCACTTGATGTTTGTATCGTACTTCCTTTCAATAATAACTGATTCCAACAGATAACTCTCTAAGTGGTAACGCAATGCAATACTTTGTTTTGGTTGTAACTGATTTTTACAGATGTCTTTCTTACTATCAGTGTCGTACATTAAATACCACATTTGATGTTACTGTCATACTTTCTTTCAATAATAAATGATTTGTACAGATACTTAATAGTAACGTAACAAATACTATACCTTATTTCGGTAGTTACTGATTTTTTACAAGTACTTTTCAAATGGTAATGTCGTATTTCATTTAAAATATAATTAATCTTCACGTGTAAAACGAACTTTGGTTCAATAGTCAAATACGTACATTATCAAAGATGAGCATGTTACAATTATTATTGTAATGAATGATGTATTCACTAACATTAATTTTGACAATAGTGCGAAGACCATGATGTATTCACTAACAGTAATTTTGACAATAGTGCGAAGACCATGATGTATTCACTAACATTAATTTTGACAATAGTACCAAGATCATGATGTATTCATTAACAGTAATTTTGACAATAGTGCCAAGATCATGATGTATTCACTAACAGTAATACTGACAATAGTGCGAAGACCATGATGTATTCATTAACAGTAATTTTGACAATAGTTACTATTGTCAAAATTAATGTTAGTGAATACATCATGGTCTTCGTACTATTGTCAAAATTACTGTTAGTGAATACATCATGGTCTTCGCACTATTGTCAGTATTACTGTTAGTGAATACATCATGGTCTTCGTACTATTGTCAAAATTAATGTTAGTGAATACATCATGGTCTTCGTGCCAAGATCATGATGTATTCACTAACAGTAATTTTGACAATAGTACCAAGATCATGATGTATTCGCTATCAGTAATTTTGACAATAGTGCCAAGATCATGATGTATTCGCTAACAGTAATTTTGACAATAGTGTCAAGATCATGATGTATTCACTAAAAGTAGTTTTGACAATAGTGCGAAGACCATGATGTATTCACTAACAGTAATTTTGACAATAGTACCAAGATAATGATGTATTCACTAACAGTAATTTTGACAATAGTGTCAAGATCGTGATGTATTCACTATCAGTAATTTTGACAATAGTGCCAAGACCATGATGTATTCACTAACATTAATTTTGACAATAGTGTCAAGATCATGATGTATTCACTAACAGTAATTTTGACAATAGTGCGAAGATCATGATGTATTCACTAACAGTAATTTTGACAATAGTACCAAGACCATGATGTATTCATTAACAGTAATTTTGACAGTGACGACACGGCCATGATATCATACTAACGATAACTGATAAATATCTACCATTGATAATGTATATTGTAACAAATCTGAATGAGTGATCTGTGATGGGTTTCTATCAGAGGAATATAATAGTCAGAGAACGCTTAAAAAAAAAGTAGCAATTAGAGCACAAGGCTATTTGTGCTGTGCTTACCACGGGAATCGAAACCCAGGTTTCAGCGTTATAAGTCTTCATACTTACCGCTGTGCTGCTAGAGGCTAATATTTTATAAATCCACTTGCAGACATTTCATCCATTTTATACTGTTTGTGTGTCTGTTTTTTATAGCAAAGCCACAATAACATCCAGAATAACAACTGGTACGTGTTTGTCCGACCATACGCTACCTTCTCTGTTATTACTCGGGCATTTACTCAATA
>NW_013683891.1:0-1896 GCF_000517525.1 Limulus polyphemus | reverse complement strand
TATTTAAATCCTGCAAGTAAGCTAGTCTCGCGAACAAGCTTCTCCCCAATAATATGATGTTAATAAAAAGCAAAATTTAAGAAATAAATTGTTCTATTATTTATTTATACATATATATATATATAAATGTCCAATTAAATCTTTCGTTAATACTTACATATTTTATACAGTTTTTTAAATGATATCAGTGCTACTAAATATATAAATTATGTTCAAAACAGTCAGTATAGTATATTGTTGTTCGGGATAACATTCGATTTTCATCATCCCACAGCGATAAAATTCTCAGGAATTTTAGCTTAATCTCCGGTTGATGAATTTTATGCATTATTATCAAAGACTGACATCAATACTAAATATAAACACTCATTCAGCCCTGTACAAAACCATATTTAGTCATTAAACTGGAGCAAAAAGTTAAACTGTTAATACAACATTTCTTTTCAAAGAACTACCCCACCCAAGACATAGAGACAATTATATTGTAAGTTGTAAGAATAATGGTACTTGATTGACTTACCTTATATCTATCTTGTATTTCTGTCTCTTTATTTCCTTAATCTGAATTCTCATTGTACAAAACTTGTGGGTTTTTTTTTTGTCTTTTTTTAAGTAGCGAACCAATTTTTCAAGAATTATATTTGTTTTACTAAAATACAACAGTGGTCTAAACAGCGACGATATTTGCTTTTTATTATTAAAATACATCAGTGGTCTAGACAGCGACGATATTTGTTTTTTATTATTAAAATACAACAGTGGTCTAAAGAGCAACGATATTTGCTTTTTATTATTAAAATACAACCGTGGTATAAACAGCAACGATATTTGCTTTTTATGATTAAAAGACAACCGTGGTCTAAACAGCGAAGATATTTGGTTTTTTATTAATAAAATACATCAGTGGTCTAAACAGCGACGATATTTGCTTTTTATTATTAAAATATAACAGTGGTTTAAACAGCGAAGATATTTGTTTTTTATTATTAAAATACAACAGTGGTTTAAACAGCAACGATATTTGGTTTTTTATTAATAAAATACATCAGTGGTCTAAACAGCGACGATATTTGCTTTTTATTATTAAAATACATCAGTGGTCTAGACAGCAACGATATTTGTTTTTTATTATTAAAATACAACAGTGGTCTAAAGAGCAACGATATTTGCTTTTTATTATTAAAATACAACAGTGGTCTAAACAGCAACGATATTCGCTTTTTATTATTAAAATACATCAGTTGTTTAAACAGCAACGATATTTGCTTTTTATTATTAAAATACAACCGTCGTTTGAACAGCGAAGATATTTGTTTTTTATTATTAAAATACTACAGTGGTCTAAACAGCAACGATATTTGCTTTTTATTATTAAAATACATCAGTGACGATATTTGTTTTTTATTATTAAAATACAACAGTGGTCTAAACAGCAACGATATTTGCTTTTTATTATTAAAATACATCAGTGACGATATTTGTTTTTTGTTATTAAAATACAACAGTGGTCTAAACAGCAACGATATTTGTTTTTTTTTATTAAAATACAACAGTGGTCTAAACAGCAACGATATTTGTTTTTATTATTAAAATACAACAATGGTCTAAACAGCGATGACTGAGCCGAATTAACGAGGTAATGCCAAAATCCTACACAAAAAATTACAAAATATTTTTGTATCAAGAAATATTTTATTATAATTGTATTTACTGTACAATTTACAAGTTTCTTGTGTTGAGGTTAATTATTCTAATAAATAATTTCATAAATTTCAATATTTACCAAAACTTACTTTATATAGAAATGTAGTGTTTTTTGTTTTTTTGGGCTGTCAAAACGTCTTTTGTTTCATAATTTAATACTAGAGGACGCAACATACAAGTTCATGTTCATTG
>NW_013683890.1:0-1896 GCF_000517525.1 Limulus polyphemus | reverse complement strand
GTTAGGGTATTGTGTCTAACAGCAATAGTTAGGGTATTGTGTCTAACAGCAATAGTTAGGGTATTGTATCTAAGCTTAGAGTGTTAGGGTATTGTGTCTAACAGCAATAGTTAGGGTATTGTGTCTAAGCTTAGAGTGTTAGGGTATTGTGTCTAACAGCAATAGTTAGGGTATTGTGTCCCACCAGAATTCTTAAAAAATGTGACAAAGTTTGAAGTACATTATATCACTTGGCATTCGTTCAATGTTATTTGGAAATAAAATGTATGTATATCTGTTCCTCAATGTGAAAACTTAATTAAATGAATTAAGAAGTTTTCCCATAAAAAAAATTACTTTTGACCTCCATAAGCCTTTTTTACCTCCTTAAACCCAAGCGAATGCTGTCAGCATCCGGCTGAAAATCCCAATTTACCCACTGGATGTGACAGTATCCGATAACATTTATGTCCTCTTGACTGAAAACTAACCTAACACCCAACTTTTAAAAATTGTATTTTTAGTACATAATGAAATAATTCTGACAGAATGGGCAAACAATTATGGGTTTAAAGAGTTAAGCCCAAGGCTACATAATGGATTGTTTGTGCTGTACCCAACAGAGGGATTACTCTTCAAGCTTGCTGCTGGGGAGCTGAAGTAAATCCATGAATCCAACCTTGTTGCAATGAAAGTACGCTACAGAAATGTGTTTTTATTATGTTTTTTCTAAAAATAAAAATGTAATTTTATCGACGAGTACTTGTTTCAACAACTTCATATGTTTGAAATAATTAAAACTGTTTATTGTGTTAACTTTAATCTTGTTTAAATTATTTTACACACAATAATGAATAGTTCAGTTTTCACAATATTTTTTTTGTTTATGAGCAAAAATCTACAAAATGGGCTATCTATGCTCTGCTCATCAAAGATACCAAATTGTTGTTTAAGACTCATTAGTAGGTAAATTAATATGTAGAATTATACACAAACTTTTTTCTACATTAACAAAGGTTTATTTGCGAGCTTTTTGCCCTCTTACTAGAGCCTGCATTGGGCAAAAATGTACATCGTCACCTGATGAAAGCTCCGGTCAGAGGGCTGAAAGCTTGCAAATAAAAATATTTCAACATAGAGTAAAGTCTAAATAAGGATACCAAATCATTGATATTCCCTGGTTTTTGTTCCCTTCTTACAGTAGAAAACCTTAACAATTTATCAAAAACATTCTAAACAGTATCTAGTTTCTGCTTCAAATACTTAATATGATTTAGCATTTCTATATAATTTAAGTTCTGAATTATATTTGAGACACTTTTCATTGAGGCCAAGCCTTCAAAATATTGCTGTTAATCACAATACCCTAACACTCTAAGCTTCTTTATAAAACTTGTCTCATCTGTTATTAGCAGCTTTATAAAACTTACCATTCTCTGAAAAGTTGAATAGGGGTGGTAATTCTCGGCCAGTGGGTAACTTTGTCCCTGGCTCACGTAGTTCATCAAAAAATATATGGGCACATGCTTGTAGAGGAGTAATACGAGCAGACGGTGTATATTCTAGTAACTTTGCAACAAGATCAATAGCTTCAGGAGGAGTTCGAGCTCGAAACACCTAAAATATTCAATAACTTCTTAAAACAACATACTTTATCTTATTCAGATATGAAGAGCTACTTTACAAACAGAGTTCTTCAAATTGCAGTACAAAAAGAACGAAATGCCTAAAATAAGGGTATAAACATGAAACACATTAATACGTTAAACCTGCTCTTCCTCACATTACAAACTGTGTAGCATTTAAAACATTATTCTGTGAAGGCAGATTATTTGTAACCTAAAAGAACAATAGTTACTTAAAACGTACAAAGATGTTGACATGTTCTTTGTACAAGAAATTAACTGCTAATAATAG
>NW_013683889.1:0-1896 GCF_000517525.1 Limulus polyphemus | reverse complement strand
AGCCTAGATGTATCCATCCATCCTTTATGGGTGATGTGTTATTCATAGTCTAAATGTCTATAATTTCTAACCTAGCTGTATCCATCCTTTATGGGTGATGCGTTATTCATGGTCTAAATGTCTATAATTTCTAACCTAGATGTATCCATCCATCCTTTATGGGTGATGTGTTATTCATGGTCTAAATGTCTATAATTTGTAACCTAGATGTATCTATTCATCCTTTATGGGTGATGTGTTATTCATGGTCTAATTGTCTATAATTTTTATGCATATAACTATTTACTTAAAATTTAAAAACTTGTGATTTTTTTACTACAGCTTACGAGGAACAAATATTTTGTGTCAGTATTTATGTTTATTGCATGTATTTATGCACATATATTGTGAGGGCGATTACATAAAACAGCTAAAGCACTACAAACATATGACCTAACATTCATACTTTGAATCTCAAGCTTCCTCTCAACACTGTAGTCGCTCTCGTGATACCATAAATTTCTTTATAAACTGTCGAGTCCCTGTTTGGGAAGCCTTCCAAGTTAAATCCAGGAAAAAAGTCAATATCCTTCACATAATTCATCAGATCTCCTCCCTGGGGTATTTCCACTTCCTGAAAAACAAGGATACAGATATCATCACCCAGTAATGATATATAATTAAACCAAAACTGCATCTGTATGTATTAACACTTAAAGTCTGACAGTATACACAACATACAAAAACTCATAATACAGTGCCACATATCATGCAGAAATGTGAGGTAATCTCAAGTTTAAATAACCCTAACACACGAGTACTTGATCTCCACAACAATTAGAAGTTTGTAAATCTAGTATGTCATAAGATAGATAAAGTGGTTTTTTATGGGTTAAATGAAATACACAATACAAAGTTTTTACTGTAGAAATACTACAGGCAAAAAGTCAAACTGATCATCCAACTAGTTTAATGCAGAAGAGTGTGTATTAGAATAAACTGTATTTATATTAACAACAGATAGAGGATTTTTGTGTTTTATTGGAGGTGAAATAAAAAGTCAGACACAGAATCCTGAGATAACAATGGAACTGCACATGACCAGCAGGCATAGTACGGATGCAATGACGGCACAGCATGCACAGAGTGCTGACGCAATGGCGGCACAGCAGAAACAGAGTGCTAACACAATGGCAGCACAGCAGGAACAAAGTGCTAAGGCAATGGTGGCACAGCAGGGACAGAGTGCTAAGGCAATGGCGGCACAGCAGGGACAGAGTGCTTAGGCAATGGCTGCAGAGCAGGGACAGAGTGCTTAGACAATGGCTGCAGAGCAGGGACAGAGTGCTAAGGCAATGGCGGCACAACAGGGACAGAGTGCTAAGGCAATGGCGGCACAACAGGGACAGAGTGCTAAGGCAATGGCGGCACAGTCATGTTTACACTTTCAGGAAGGTTAGTGTTACACAACTAACTCACAGTCATGTTTACAATTTCAGGAAGTATAGAAAGGAAGCTGTGCACCTGAACCTATACAACCAGTTGAAACTTGGTATAGAAAGGAAACTGTGCACCTGAACCTATACAACCAGATGAAATTTGGTATAGAAAGGAAACTGTGCACCTGAACCTACACAATCGGTGGAAACTTGGTATAGAAAGGAAACTGTGCACCTGAACCGACACAACCAGTTGAAACTTGGTATAGAAAGGAAACTGTACACCTGAACCTATACAACCAGTTGAAATTTAGTATAGAAAGGAAACTGTGCACCTGAACCTACACAACCAGTTGAAACTTAGTATAGAAAGGAAACTGTGCACCTGAACCTACACAAGCAGTTGAAACTTGGTATAGAAAGGAAACTGTGCATCTGAACCTATACAAGCAGTTGAAACTTAGTATAGAAAGGAAAC
>NW_013683888.1:1680-2839 GCF_000517525.1 Limulus polyphemus | reverse complement strand
TTTTGCATTTTGTATGTTATATGCAGAGTTTCACCCTCCTACTGTTCATTTTAAGGGAGTTATGGAAGATTTTGCATTTTGTATGTTATATGCAGAGTTTCACCCTCCTACTGTTCATTTTAAGGGAGTTATGGAAGATTTTGCATTTTGTATGTTATATGCAGATTTCCACCCTCCTACGGTTCATTTTAAGGGAGTTATGAAAGTTTTTGCGTTTTGTACCAATTCTTCGTTCCATTTGGACGGATATTCTCAAAATTTTATATGATCGTTCGTTGAATAATTGCATATTCACATGCAACATTATAGATTCGTATTATAATTTTACGACTTTTGTTGTTGTTTCTTACTACTTTATTGGTTTTCTGAAAGAGTATGTGTACTGCAGTGAAGCTTTTTGATTCTGCTCTTTTATCGATTTCCTGCTACCACAGGTTACTAAATCGATAGATCTTAACCAAATTCGGTATGTATATCAACTAATTCGTTCCACAGTATCATGAAAAGTTTCACCTTCCTACTATTCGTATTAAGGGAGTTATGGAATCTTTTGCATTTTGTACCAGTACTTCGTCACATTTAGACGAATCTTAAAATTTTTTATGCAAGGTTGGTGTGAACTTTTCACATTTACTTACAAAATTAAAATTTTCTAGTATTAGTTTTACAATTTTCGTGATCGTTCTTTGTTACTCTTTTATTGGCTTCCCTGAAAGCGTATGTGTACTGCAGTGAAGCTTTTGGTTACTGATTCTTTCTCGATTTCTTGTTACCAGAGGGTTTTGAATTAATGGTTCTTTACGAAATTAGGTATGTAGGTACACTTTATCGTTGCACTGTTAGATGCAGAGTTTCACCCTCCTACTGTTCATTTTAAGGGAGTTATGGAAGGTTTTGCGTGTGGTATGTTATATGCAGAGTTTCACCCTCCTACAGTTCATTTTAAGGGAGTTATGGAAGGTTTTGCGTTTTGTACCAGTTCTTCGTTCCATTTGGACGGATCTTTTCAAAATTTTATATGAACGTTCGTTGCATACTTGCGTATTTACAAGTAAAATTCCAGCTTCGTATTATCATATTTGCGACTTTTGTGGTCCTTTTCTTCCTCCTTTATTGGCTTTCTGAAAGAGTATATATATACTGCAGTGAAGCTTCTTCT
>NW_013683888.1:0-738 GCF_000517525.1 Limulus polyphemus | reverse complement strand
CAGTGTTAGATGCAGAGTTTTCACCCTCCCACTGTTCATTTTAAGGGAGTTATGGAAGGTTTTGCCGTTGGTATGTTATATGCAGAGTTTCACCCTCCTACGGTTCATTTTAAGTAAGTTATGGAAGGTTTTGCGTTTTGTACCAGTACTTCGTTCCATTTGGACTGTTCTTTTCAAAATTTTATATGAACGTTCGTTGCATACTTGCGTATTTACAAGTAAAATTCTAGCTTCGTATTATCATATTTGCGACTTTCGTGGTCCTTTTTTTCCTCCTTTATTGGCTTTCTGAAAGAGTATATATACTGCAGTGAAGCATCTTCTTTGTTGTCGATTACCTGCTACCAGAGGTTACTAAATCGATGGATCTTAACCAAATACGGTATATATATTAACTAGTTCGTTCCACAGTATCATTCGAAATTTCACCTTCCTCCTGTTCGTATTATGGGAGTTAAGGGAGGTTTTGCGTTTTGTACCAGTACTTCGTTCCATTTGGACGGATATTTTCAAAATTTTATATGAACGTTCGTTGCATACTTGCGTATTTACAAGTAAAATTCTAGCTTCGTATTATCATATTTGCGACTTTTGTGGTCCTTTTTTTCCTCCTTTATTGGCTTTCTGAAAGAGTATATATACTGCAGTGAAGCATCTTCTTTGTTGTCGATTACCTGCTACCAGAGGTTACTAAATCGATGGATCTTAACCAAATTCGGTATGTATATTAACTAGTTC
>NW_013683887.1:0-1898 GCF_000517525.1 Limulus polyphemus | reverse complement strand
GAGACAGATAGGTATAGAAAAAAGTGAAATATTCTTAGACGAACAGAGAGACAGATAGGTATAGAAAAAAGTGAAATATTCTTAGACGAACAGAGAGACAGATAGGTATAGAAAAAAGTGAAATATTCTTAGACGAATAGGGAGACAGATAGGTATATGATGAAAACAGCTTCCGAATTCCTTGAAAAATAAAAATAAATTTCTTAAAAAAAATGCAGTACTTTCTAGTTTACAATCTCAGAGTCAATTGTGTTTCTTGCGAGGCATTAATGTTATTGTATTATCCCGTCAAATAGATTGGCTGGCACTTAAGGCCATGATTCAACGCTACAAGAGAGAATAAAATAAAGAAGTGTGTAATTAAGTCGAATGCGGGATTTTGAATAATTGTGAAGCTATTTAAGAGCTGAAGGTTATTGAAGAATACTCAACTTTCCTTCCATACATATATGTATGTATTCGTGTGTGTATATATGTATATACACACACATTCATGAATACATACATATATGTATTCGTGTGTGTATGTATGTGTGTATATATATATATTCATAAGTCCTTCAGGTGCATACCGTATGCACTAGAAATGTGCATGTATTCTTACTCTAGTATGCACTAGAAATGTGCATGTATTCTTACTCTAGTATGCACTAGAAATGTGCATGTATTCTTACTCTAGTATGCACTAGAAATGTGCATGTATTCTTACTCTAAAGAGTAAGAATACATGCACATTTCTAGTGCATACTAGAGTAAGAATGCATGCACATTTCTAGTGCATACTAGAGTAAGAATACATGCACATTTCTAGTTCATACTAGAGTTAGAATACATGCACATTTCTATCATACGTAATCGTTTCAGGTGTTTTGATCTCGGCAATTGCGCGGCTGTTGACTTGCCTGGAGTTTCTTGGAAATATATAATTGGTCTCTCTTGGAAAAGTATTACTGTATGTATATAGATCTATAGAAAAAAACTTCGTAGCATAAGTAATGAGAAGTATGTTATACAAGGGGAAGGCCATATAAATGTATTATCATTTTGACAACTTCGTACACATAAAAGATATTGCTGATTTGAACCTATACGGTTACGATATAAATTTTTACTTGTCTTATATTAAAATGTAGTTGTATACAAGGTAATAATGGTTTCTATAGTTTCTAAAAATCTATATTTATAAAGCTTTTCGTGATTGAGTCTGACAGGGACTCGTCAAAGAGATAGACATGATCTCAAGAGAATTTATGATTGAAAATATGGCTAGTCCGTCTTTGAATAGACAGATTTTGTGAGAAATAAACTACAAAAACTTTCTTACCTTAACAGTACCCCCCCCCCCCAACTTTTAATAGCAAAAATGTTTCATTTGAACTGGGGCCGTTTAAGTTTACTGAAAATAAATGCATATTGCTTCAATCGATAATTGATTCTTTCCGATATTATCTATGAAGAAATAATGCTTGTGTTTTTCATTACGCGTTTTTACAGTTGGTTTCTTTAAAACTTTTTATGTCAAACAAAAAAAAACAGCATTTACGTATACAGGTTCAACATGCGTATTTCTTACTAGTGTCATAATTTGTTATTTCTTTTAAGTTCCTATTTTAACTGTAATAGAAGAATCAAAATTGTCTTGTGGCAAACGTTTCTCATGTTTTTTTTTTGTTTATTATGGTCAAATACATAAATAAATACAATGCTTCAATATAGCCCAAACTAAGTCCAAGTTTCAATGGATTAAGATTTTTCTGGCAAAGTTTGATGGCTAAGAAGGACCAGTTCAGAATAATGTTTGCCAGGCTTTCAAAGTTTACACACACACACACACACACACACACACACACACACACACACACACACACACACACACACACACATATATATATATATAT
>NW_013683886.1:1504-2864 GCF_000517525.1 Limulus polyphemus | reverse complement strand
ACTAAAGTTGAGGATCCTTCTTAAAACTCCAATTCCTCTAGTTCGAAATCTTCTGACAATGAGGATAAAACTTCTTTAAAACAATCAAGGCCTGTCTGCCATTTTTGTAAAAAAGGACTAGCCATGTTATGTCCAATTGTTGGTGTTTGAAAAAGAAAACCAGTGCGTTTGTGTCCACATATGGACGTAGTTTCACCAGATCACCCGATGTTGTTGATTTGGCCACTGATATAAAGGCTGATCTAATCGGGGAGGAATTTAGACCTTTTGGGTCTGTATCTTTGACAAATGACACTGGCAATTTCATACCCATACGTATTCTACGTGATACTGGTGCGATTCAATCATTGTTGTTAGAAGGTATATTGCCTTTATATTCGATTTCTGCCACCGGTGAGTATGTTATTGCTCAGGGTTTTGAGGGTGGCTGTGTTAATGTTCCACTTCATAACATTTATTTAGCATCAGACCTAGTTTCGGGACCAGTTGTGGTTGTGGTAAGACCTACTCTGCCAATTAAGGGTGTATCATTGCTGTTGGGAAACGACTTGGCTTGAGGAAAAGTTGTTGCCGAACCTAAAATTACTGTTTTATCTAAGGATGATGATGTCGTTGAGGAGAATTTCGATGTGTTTCCCTCATGTGCGATGATTCGAGCTCAGGCTAAGAAATTAAGCTAAAAACAAATAATAGACATGGATTCAGGGGACGATATTATATATTTGTCTCAGACATATATTGGATCCGACAAGGATCTTGTGGATAATTGTCCTACTGATGATTCCTCGGTGAGGGATCTGATTTAGTCAAGTTCCATTTACTAAAAGCAAACTGATCACTGAGCAAGAAGAAGATCTGCAGATCTCTTCACTATTTAAATATGAACTCCCAAAAGATGAACTGGAGAAATTTACAAATGGTTGTTTTGTCAAAAATGGTGTGCTTATGAGGAAATGGAGACCACCAGATGTGCCAGCTTCAGATGACTGTGCTAATGTTTACCAAATCGCTCTGAAATATTGAAAATTGCCCATGAACTCCCCATGGGAGGTTATTTAGGTGTCAACTAGACATGTGACAAAATGCCTGCCACGTATCGAATCTGTGACATTCCGTGATAACAACCACGTTACAAACACTTGAAGAGAAGTTGGGGAAAATGTTCTTACAGTGTTCATTCTTTAATCTTAATTTTAAATAATATTTTCTTTTAGGTATTCATTAATGAAGCATTAAAGAATGCTATCAATCACTAGAGTGGTGAAAATAACAGCCGAACTTTTATTTTGCTTTCTGGGAAAAGAGAAACCTAAGACTGAAATATGTAATGTTGCAACGTAATTTAAGTTTGTTTGTTTTA
>NW_013683886.1:0-538 GCF_000517525.1 Limulus polyphemus | reverse complement strand
TTTAATTACTTTGTAATGCTGTTTTAGATTCTAGATTATTTCTAATAATGATTTGTGGCAACTTGGGGCATGATGGTCGTAAAACAAAATACGCGATTTGCTAGCTAACTAATGAATGAATATTTGCTGTAAAATTATTATCATTGGTATAAGTGTAGTTGCCAGTTTGGCCGCCAGTTTTGATATCATTCCTTTGAGTCACACACTCAATCTTTTTTTGACTGCACCGTTTTTTCACACATAAGGTGTTTTTCATTAGACATCATGATTTTTTGTCAATACACATCAACAAACAACAGCTAGTGACAAAGTGACACTCGATAGTAACCAACATTAGCGCTAGGATCGCAACCGTATTACTTGGAACAGGCCTTTACTTTACAGAACCAACCGGATTCTTTATTATACGTGGTGGTAGTTTTCCTCTCTAAACCATGTTAATAACAAGATTAACAGTCTTTTCATCACCCGCAAGTAGTTAGGGTGGCAATATAGGACTGGGAGTGTGACGTCATAAGTTTTGTTTGTTTAAAGTAAG
>NW_013683885.1:0-1898 GCF_000517525.1 Limulus polyphemus | reverse complement strand
AACAGAACATCTTTATTTATAGTTTTTTTAGCTTTGTGGTCAAGAAGAAACTTGCAACTAACTCAGCTAGGTCACTGGCAACAAATAAGTTTCTGACCAGAATAAACTACCTATTTAGAGTTAAACTAAAAATCAACATGGTCATCAGTATAGTTAAATAAATATACTTTTCGTACGTTTCTACTTATAAAGATTATAATGGTTAACGTTATTTTTGGCAAAGAAAAAACAAAAATTCGCTTATTTTTCATTTGTTATCCACAGTTTATAGTCCGAGTATACGAGAGGTTTCGTAAAATAATGTCTCCGTACGAACTCAACATTTTCAAACGCTTCAGCCAATCATTCACATCGTTTTGTTTGCTGTTCTTCAAAGTTTCGCCTCTTTAATAAATGCAACTCTTGAAACATTGTTCAACTTTATCGAGTTTCAGATATTCACATCAACCATCCTCAGTTTTTCACAGAAATAGATACAAATACATCATGGAATATAAGTCTAGCCAGTCAGTAAAAACAACGATAAAACTCCCCTGATGAGCTAACGGAAAGAATAAAGTGTACGCCAAGTGACGGATTGTACATGCTTGGTATTCTAAAGAAAGCTTCGTAAAACATTTGTGAAATATAACTAGAAATATATAAGAGACAGGTAGTCAAGATTAGCACATTGAAATTCACAAAAGATAGCCGTTATTTATCCGAGTCAAGTTTCTCTTCGAGTTTCCACAATTTAAGAGGATGCGTAGCGAATAAATACTCGCGTTAAAACCCTTGCAAGGCCACCGTTGAGGTCTTCAGGATCAAGCAGATTTCCTACCTACGTTTGTGGTATAGTTTAGATTCTTAATAAGTTTATTTATTTTCTTCCTTGGCGATAAATTTTTGTGCCAGAAAACCCTATGTCACCACTACTTAGAACACGTTAGACAGTCTTTCTCTGATTTATGTTGGAATAGGTTTTGTTGAATACGGATACGGATGTAACAGAAAATATCGCGTTTCTTAAATATAGCGGTAAGTTTGAGGGCTTAGAACGCTAAATATCAAGTTTCGATATCCGTTGTGGCATTGTGGATGGAACACTCTTCAGCTTGACATTGTTGTTTATAGCTACGTCATAGGTTGTTTATATTATTATACTGGAGTGACAACCTATGTAGTCATAGTTTCTTCTTCAAGATGGAACACTCTTCAGCTTGACATTGTTGCTTATAGCTACGTCATGGGTTGTTTATATTATTGTACTGGAGTGACAACCTATGTAGTCATAGTTTCTTCTTCAAGATGGAACACTCTTCAGCTTGACATTGTTGTTTATAGCTACGTCGTAGGTTGTTTATATTATTGTACTGGAGTGAAAACCTATGTAGTCATAGTCTCTTCTTCAAGATGGAACACTCTTCGGGTAAGGAATAACAGTTTTATCAAGTGCATTTTTATAGTTTCTGGTCCATTCTCCAAATTATGTATCATCTCGATTTTCAAGTCACTGCGAACAAGTCATTCCTTCTAGAAAGCTTCTTGTGCTGAAACCATACTTCTATTACAGAGATTTACATGTGATAAGTTATCAAGTTTCAGTGAAAATATATGTGGTTTACCTGACCTCAGGATAGGCAATTCTTACAAACATGTAAACACCTGTTATTAATGTAAACACCTGTTATTAGAACTTTAAGAAAACATTTACTTCATGCGATAAACTAACTGTTATGTAATATGAGTTATGGCTTAGTTCCCAAATATCACAAATGTTATCTCATCGGAGAAAATCTTATTATTTGTAGAATTTTCTCAGAGATGGTCAGTCAAAGATCTTCAGAAGTAGACCAAATGCACGTGAAGGTTATGAGGTCAAAATGTTAGTGTCAACAGAGATATGGGGGGGGGGGGGG
>NW_013683884.1:0-1898 GCF_000517525.1 Limulus polyphemus | reverse complement strand
TGTTATCACAGACGAGAATATAGAATACAACAGTGAGCATTTTTTAATGGTAATGTGGAACAATAACATTACTAAATTACTCAGGTGAAAAATCGTTAGCAAGTTTATTTGTCTGTACGCAACCTCGCAAGATAGATAATACTTTACTCTATACTCTGAAGCTTGAGTTTTGATCAAACGGGACTACAGTAGCGCCAAAATGTATAACAAACGACAAACTAGGCTTAACGTTGTGAGTATGCTAGCCCTAACCTGTCTTGCGTGAACTCGCCGTAAGGGTGTTTTCTATTTGTTTGTTTACGTTATTCATTTCTCTTTATTAGCAAATGTATTCAATAACCGTATCGAAAAACAAAAAAGAAATAAAAATAAAATAAAACGTTTTGTTATTAGCTCTTTCAAAATAACTATAGTTATTCTTCATATGGAATACTACGAACAATATAGTATTATAATGACTGGTAAACAAAAATAAATTTGCATATAACTTTTATAAAAGTTTCGTTAGGGCGAGTAAAGTTAAAATTAATGTGCAAATAAACGCATATACATTAACATATAAAACGAATTTGAAACCTAATCTATACAATTACATGTAAATATATTTAATATTTTAAACGGCTTATCCCGCTAAATAATTCACAAGAAGAAATTGACAGCATCGAGTTAGCAAATTTCTATATAAATATAGGATTAATGTTTGAGTAAAAGGCATTTCAAAGCACCATACATATAAATATTTAAAGTTTCTAAAAGAGGATTAAAGCTTCTATTTTCTTACTAAATCTACTTTACTCACAACAACGTACTTTGTTTTTTAATCCAATAAATTATGTAAAATTTGACAATAAAATTAAAAATGTCTTCTATGTAACAATTCAGCAGTTAAGTATCTCGCGACAAAGTGCGCAGTATTCGTGCGCAGTGTGATTACAGTATATGTGCAGCATAGTCTGCATCTACCTCTAATCGCTCAACTGGGATTCGTTATTGTTCCACATTACCTTTATATGTGCAGCATAGTCTACATCTACCTCTAATCGCTCAACTGGGATTCGTTATTGTTCCACATTACCATTATATGTGCAGCATAGTCTACATCTACCTCTAATCGCTCAATTGGGATTCGTTATTGTTCCACATTACCATTATATGTGCAGCATAGTCTGCATCTACCTCTAATCGCTCAACTGGGATTCGTTATTGTTCCACATTACCCTTACATTTGCAGCATAGTCTACATCTATCTCTAATCGCTCAACTGGGATTCGTTATTGTTCCACATTACCTTTATATGTGCAGCATAGTCTGCATCTACCTCTAATCGCTCAACTGGGATTCGTTACGTAAAACATAATCTGCTCTATACAAACAATAGTATAAGTTACTAATTGTGTGGAACCTATAGTTTGTCATATTGGTTATTATAAGACAAAAATGAATGGTGAATATTAATATTTCAACCACATATTAGCAGGACTGAGAGTGAGAACGTTCGTGGCCGCCTCCCTTTGCGGTAAAAAAGCAGAAAAGGTTTTGGGAACACCATCGTTTTCCATAGTGCTGTTTTATGGAATAAAAATCTTTAGTTCACGAGCGTTTCTTTCTTTCTTTCCTCGTATTGTGACTCTTTTGGAAACACGATAGTATAGTTGGATCGCTAAACTTGGTGCATGGAAAATATATTTCTTTGTTTTTCAATATTCGCACAAAGCTATTAAAAGTCTACCTGTGCTAACCGTCTCTGATTTTCAACTTATAGAATAAAGGGAAGGTAAGTAGTTAACACCTCCCACTGCCAACTCTTTAGCTACTCTTGTCTAACCGAATAGTGGGTTTGACTGTTACCCATGTAACGCATTCATAGTCCAGCGTGCGGAGCGGATTTTTTTTTTTTT
>NW_013683883.1:0-1898 GCF_000517525.1 Limulus polyphemus | reverse complement strand
TAGTTAAAACTGCCGTAAAAAGAATGGACAATGGATTAACACGACAGATATAGGATAGCTGGATACTTGGAATAGTTAAAACTGCCGTTAAAAGAGTGGACAATGGGTTAACACGACAGATATAGGATAGCTGGATACTTTGAACAGTTAAAAGGTGAGTTACTAGAAGTAACTATTAAATTAACATGACAACTCTAGTGTATGTAAACTAGGTAATTTGAATAGTTAAAAGTGAATTATTACGACAACTCACTGAGACATGTGATAATATATTTGAACAGTTAAAAGTGCCTTATTTCGATTAACAACTAGGTTAACACAACAACCATGGGCACGCAACATTGATTCAGTAGTTGAAAAGTGCCTTATTTGGGGTAAGTATTAGGTTAACACGACAGATGCATAATAACACGATAGTTTGAATAGTTAAACGTTGTTCTAATAGAAATATATATTGGGATAAACAACATAAGTGCAATAACAATATAGTTTCAATACTTAAAGAGTGCCTTTCTATAACTATATATTAGACTAACATAACAGATGTGTAATAGCTGGATAATGTGAATAGTTAAAAGTTCCTTAATACGGAGTGTAATTAGGTTAACTCACAGTACGTGTGAAAGCTTTATTGTTTACATAGTTAAAAATGCCTTACTAAATGTAACAATTAGTTTAGCACGACAAGACTATAGGGTAGGTTAAATTGTGAAAAAAGCGCTTTAATGGGAGAAGCTGTTTCTTTAAGACAAAAGGCGTATGTCAGCTGGCTAGTTTGAACAATTAAAAGTAGCGTACTTGGAGTAATTACTGCTTCACATGACAACACTATTGTAATAAAGCTAGATAACTCGGATGGTTAAACACTCCTTGCTGGGAGTAACTATTAGATTAACAGGACAAGCTTAATATGTGAAACCGAAATGGCTTAAGTAGCTTAAAAGTGCCTTATTAGGAGTAGCTGTTATGTATAAGTTAGACAGTTTTAGAGTTATAACATACATTTCTAGGAGTAACTATTGGATTAACAGGACAAGCTTAATATGTGAAACCGAAATGGCTTAAGTAGCTTAAAAGTGCCTTATTAGGAGTAGCTGTTATGTACACATAAGCTAGACAGTTTTAGAGTTATAACATACATTTCTAGGAGTAACTATTGGATCAACACAACACCTATATAATAGATAAAAAAAGGTTAATAGTTAAAATATCACTTAATAGGAGAAGCCATTGGGTTAACGCGCCATATTTGTGAAAGATAGATAGTTTAAATAGTTAAAAGCCTTACTAGAAGTAACAATTAGGTCAAGACTATAATATTAGTGTGTATAAGCTTGGTAGATTGAATAATTAAAAAGTGCCTTAATAGAAGAAACTAGTAAATTAACACGACAGATGTGTGTGTGTGTAAGCTAGATAGTTTAATTAATTGAAACGTTTCTTACTAGGAGTAAGTATTGAGTTAATATGACATGATTAGTATGAGTAAACTAGGTAATTTAAATAGTTTAAACTGCTTTGAATGGATTGGTTATTGTATTATCATAACAGATGTGTGATAACAAGATTGTTTGAATACTTAAAGTGCTTTAGAATAAATAACCATTTGGTTACCATGACAAGTATGTGTTAGCAACATAGTTTTAATTGTTAGAAATGTCTTACTAGGAGTAACGAGTAACAATTAATTTAAAACTACATGATTTAGTTTGTGCAAAAAAGATAGAATAGTTAGTTAAGAATAGACGTATTAAGATAACCTATTGGGTTATAACGACATATGTACCATAGTTGGATATTTTGAACAGTTAATAAGTACTTTAAAGGAGTATTATCTACGTTAACATGGCAGTACTAGTGTGTGTAAGTTAGTATGTTTGAATAGTTAAAACACTTCA
>NW_013683882.1:0-1899 GCF_000517525.1 Limulus polyphemus | reverse complement strand
GGTTACTGATTACTTCAATACAGTTTGTAAAAGGTTATTGATTACTCTAATACAGTTTGTAAAAGGTTACTGATTACTCCAATACAGTTTGTAAAAGGTTACTGATTACTCCAATACATTTCGTAAAAGGTTACTGATTACTTCAATACATTTTGAAGAAACCCATCATACCTATTCGACGAGTTTCTTATTTTGAAAAGCACACACGGATTGATTCATATCCAGAAAAGAAAAAAAAAAAGTTTTGTAATTTATCATCTTTGTTATTTACCATGCTAAACTTATATACTGTTATTTTCTTATATTTTGCTCTTGTTTGAAATATGCAAGAAATAATATTCAAATCTTTAAATATAGCGATTTCATCATTGGTACTATGCTTATTTTGTAAAAATGGCGCTCTGATTGTTTACTTCTTTCAAGCAATTTCTTTCTTTTTGTTATTTAAACCAAATTATTTTCCAATTCGTTTCACGTTCTGACAAACAACTGGCAAGGGGGTGGAGGCTGAGCATGAGCTGCATGACGCAACACATATGGATTTTTGCCAAATTCTTTTAAGTAAACTCGTATATTTTACTACAAACTGTTGTAACTCCGTATTGTTTATTCCAGTTAAGTTTGTACTGTTTTAATCTTATGTAATATAAGTTTTAAAAAACTATATTATTGATACTTTGGTAAATTATGTGTAAAGAAATGTTAAATTTGCTAGCCCCTGTTGGTTAAGCGGCGAGTCTGAAAGCTTATAACGCTAAAAACCGGGTTTTGATACCCGTGATGAGCACAACACAGATAATCAGCTGTGTAATTTTGCGCTTAACGACAAAGAAACAAACATATTTGATAAGCCAATAACATTTAAAATTTTTTTATCTAGAAATATAATGATTTTTATTGTGCTGTCGAGATTGAATGTCACAAAAAATGTCCTTTACATCATTAGTGTAAGTGTTCACATTTGCGAATATATATATATATATATACACACTAAATATTATATATGATACACGTGACCAACTGCACGCAATTTGTAACTCACTGTTGACTGACTTCGGACTCATTGTTGACTGACTCCATATGTTTAACAAGTTTATTTTTGTGGTTTTACAGTAGCAAACGTATTTTTACAGCGGTTAATTCAATATAACACCATATGCAAACAGTGTTAACAAATAGATCTAAATTATTTTTTATTTTCATGTAGAAAAATTAAATACTATTAGATGTGCATATTTCATTTGTACCTTTTTTATACTCAGCGAGAAATGTGAGTATTTTGTTGTTTTTATTTTCTAGTGTTATTTATGTGTAAATATGGAACATCGATTAGATAAAACGTATATTCCTGCATGACAGACCCACCGATGTTACCAAGCTTTGAGCAAACCCTTGCTTTTTTTCATACTTCAAAGCTTCTATAACAGCCTAATTTTGGTCCATCAAATAAAACCACATATTAAAACACAAACACATAGCCCACAAAAAAAACTGGTCATTCTGTGTAAAAAAAAAGGCCTCAAACGTATGAAATATGGAAAACGATTTCTATGTAAATCTTCTTCATTCTTTTTTACATTAGTAATGGCATGTCACACACTTTTCAAACGTATGCTCTTTTTAAGGACTGTAAGCTTAATGACAATCAATACATATATACATATACATTTTACGCTATAACCCTAAAATAACACACGTTCCTTTTAAAGGGTTCTCGCAACTTGACCATGTATTAATAACATTAATTACACAAGTCTGCGATGGTTTTATTGTCTTGATATTTATACATGTTCAACGGTAATTCCTGTACCCTGAATCCGAAAATGATATCCGTTTTCTCTGTCACGTACAGATTTTCACAAAACGTGATAACATAATACATAAAAGAAAGGACCACAA
>NW_013683881.1:0-1899 GCF_000517525.1 Limulus polyphemus | reverse complement strand
AGTACGTTTTCAAAGTTTGTTTTCACCAAGACCTTGTAAGCCTCCAGTACATTTTCAAGTTTATTTTCACCAAGACCTTGTAAGCCTCCAGTACATTTTCTCCACAAAAGTGACAGGTAAAAGACATTTAAGAATTGATTTTGATTGCTGTAAGATAACAGAAGTAGCGTGAGTTTATTAACAGAAAAAACAAAAACAACAGCAATGTTTAATTTTAAAATTAAATTAAATATGAAAAGCTGATTGCAAAGTTGGTCTGGAAAAAATGGGAGTATAGAAAAAACGTTTTTAGGTACACTTACGTTGATAATCATCAATTCCCATGACTAACAGGTGAATTCTCCATTGAAATTATCTACAATTATACTTGTTGCAGTCGTAAACAGACAGATTTAACCATTTCATAAAATAATAAGAATATGTTTATATATGTATATTAGAGAAATTATTTCTGAAAGTTTCAACTCAGGTGTTGTTGCGTTTATCTGACGCTTTTGCCCATAGGATTGTAGGTAGTCGTGATCTGCTTCAGTTATCTGATCAAGTGAAGCTTATATCTCACAATCGTTATTCAAGGGTACTCGCACTCGCCTAACCAATCATCATAATTGTGTGGAGTGATTTTTATATTTTTTTGCGGTTACTAGCTATTATTTATTAATTTTGATTTTTCTTCTTTTGATTGGTTTGTTACCTCAACAACTTGTCGTTCCACTGTTGTATTAGTAAATATTAGTTTGTTGGCTACCATTTTACTATTTCTTTGAAAAAGCACACAATTAATCTAACTTTATTTAAGTGTAAGAAAAAAGCATAGTTTGGTTAATCTAAGCCTTATAAGACAAAGTCCATAAAATGCAGATACATAAAGGCAAAGCCCATAAAATACAGTTTTATGCACGTTACAGATACATAAAAACAATACTCAACAAATACAGTTTTACGGATGTTTAATAGAGACAGATAGCTTACAAAATTTTGTTAATGAGACGTATAAATCTAAGATGATTAACCTCACATTTAGTATAAGAGAGAAGCGTCGTTGACTAAATATTATATACTGTAATACCAACATTAAAGCTGATGGGGTACTGGCTAAGACAATATCAGTCAACTAATTTATGAATAGTGAAAGACAGAACCTTAGGTGATCAACCTTTAGTATATTACAAAACACAGCGACTAACTTTTGCTTAAGCCTAGTGGTTAGCATTTTGTTTCGGTCAAAATTAGAATTAAGAAATTTCGCTCCACACTTTGGGGTCGTGGGTGTTTTATAAAGAGTGTTGGTCAAATTCGTTTATTTGGAAGTAGCCCAGAAGTGGCGGTGGGTGTTGTTGACCAGCTACTTTCCATCTGCTCTATCACTTAGAGCCGGATAGCACGGATAGTTCTAGTGTAACTATGCGCGAAATTCAACAAACATCCAAAGAAGCTTGCATGAAAAATGAATATCATGGTCCAACTAAGTTTTTAGATAAGTGTAAGAACAACCACGATTCGTTAAATTTTGTTAGATAAAACTTGTTGGTTAACTTATGCCTAAACACATTACAAAGAACATAGATAATCAATTTGAGTTTCCTGTATTATGGATACATAGTTCAGTGAAGTCTGGTTACTTGTAAAACAAAAACCAGTTGTTAAGAGGAAAGCAAAGACTATGGTTGAATGAAAAATAAACATAATAAGTGATTAACTTTTGCTGAAGGCAAAGACACACTTGATTAATTGTGGCTAAGTTCACGAACAAGTTTCCTCATTAACTTGGATAAGGTTTACTTTGAGGTTTATACGGAAAAAGACAGGTCATGATAATAAAATAGACAAGAAACATTTCAAGAAATAGAAAAAAAGAAAGAAAGAAAAAAAACACATCAAAAATGATAACTCGCCATA
>NW_013683880.1:0-1899 GCF_000517525.1 Limulus polyphemus | reverse complement strand
TGGATTGGATCTGGTCTGAGATACGAGGTAAGTATTAGATAATTATTTTTCTTTCTGATATGAAACTAACTGGGTGTATTAAATATGATATGAGACTAATATGAAAGTGAATGTTTCTTTTTGTTTCCCATTTCATACCAGACCCACTTCACTCAGTTTTAACCAGAACTACAGTTCTCAAAACAAGGTGAGAACAAACATGAAATAGTCAAATTTTACCCCGTACCAGATCAAAATTCACCCAGCTTTTAAACAGCACTATGGTTCTAAAACAAGGTTTTGTTAAAGTTCTGGTTAAAACTGAGTGAAGTGGGTCTGGTATGAAATAAATATGAAAGTGTCCATTTCATGTTTGTTAAAGTTCTGTTTAAAAATCACTTGGTTAGTGAGTAAGTGAAATTAGAAACAAATCTTGTTTGATCCAAGACAACTTATACTTGAGTTAGACTCATCAGCTGTTCTAATGTTTCAAGTTTTGTACACTGAAACTAGGAGATCTATATTGTAGGTGTTTTTGTTGTTAATGACTTATGTTTTGGGTTCTTCATCGATTGATGTATATTTTGTTAACTTACACTTTTTTATGCAATTGACTTGATAATTTTTATTCGTTTCCACACAGCCATTCGGCTATTCAGCAGAACACTTAGAGTTAAAAAGGGTAAACAGATTTCTTCAATACAAATGCACAACATGCTATAAATATTCCTTTAAATGTTTGGGTTTGATGGCGAGATAAAATATTTGTTGTCATGTTTAGTAGCTTAGACTATCACTGAAGTACAATTAGTAGATACTAATTGATAAGTATTACAGCTGCTAATCTGCTGCCATCTTCAGGAGACTTACAGTGGACAACACACCAGCATTTTTATCAAGAAAACCCAGGATTGAATCTTGGTAACTACCATCACAGAAAGACTTTCCTGAAGATGGTAGCAGCCAAAATGTAAGATAGAAACTAGTTAATAATTAGAAATAAAATAAAACTAGCTAGTTAATAATTAAACTTGAGTGAACATATAAACTACGAAGTATAACAAGGATTGACATCCAATTGCTATGACCTTTCTGTAAGAAATCTCACTAAAATAACACATTGTGGGCTTGTCTCATTAAATGTCATTTGAACATATGAAGCACATCTGTACGACTTTGAGTTTAAAATCTTGGAAAACTCTGCTACTCTTTATTTAGCTGAATTATACATACTAATGTAGTTGACATAAAGTTCAACAGATGTCACTTTTAAGGTTTCGTTTCATTTTGAAGAAAAATATCCCCCCCCCCTTTCAGTGGTTAGTTAAACAAGAATGTTATTGGAATCATTGTTTGACTTTATTAAAGAACACTGTTGATTAGGTATACATTGTCTTTTCTTTTAGTGGCTCCTCCAGAAAACGAAGATATGGACGAGTAAGTTTCAGTTACATCTTGACTATCAGTAAGAATAACATGGTCTTGCAGTAAAAGTAGTAATATAATCACTAGCTAGTTTAGCTACTACATGTTGTGACATTTCATTAGTTTGAATAATGAATTTTTATGATCGATACTTTTTTATTGGACAGAGTTTTGTTGGATATAAAAGTATTGTGTAAAATACAATGTAATGTTGCTGTGACTGGTTTGTAATAATTATACAAATATGATAATATATTCAGCTGTTGGTTTCAGTCTCCATATTATTACACCACACTTGTCTCATTCATTCAAACACTTATTGAATAGTAACAATAATAGTAACTAGGTGGCCTCAAATGCAGATAGTAACAGTAATAGTAACTAGGGGGCCTCAAATGTAGATAGTAACAAGTAATAATAACTAGGTGGCCTCAAATGTAGATAGTAACAAGTAATAATAACTAAGTGGCCTCAAATGTAGATAGTAATAGTAAG
>NW_013683879.1:0-1901 GCF_000517525.1 Limulus polyphemus | reverse complement strand
TGTCAGTATTATAACAGTGTTACGTGCAGTATTATAACAATGCTGAATGTCAGATGTTTGTATTACTCTGATAGCAATGTTACATGTCAGTATATAACAATGATGAATGTCAGATGTCAGTATTATAACAATGTTACGTGTCAGTACTATAAGAATGCTGAATGTCAAATGTCAGTATTATAACAATGTTAACAGTATTATAACAATGCTGAATATCAAATGTCAGTATTATAACAATGTTACGTGACAGTATTATAACAATGCTGAATGTCAGATGTCAGTATTATTCACTTCTACTTAAAAAACTCTAAAGAGTCTTAGAACATCATCGGACGTAAGTAATTACAATAAATCATAAAAAATATTGACATTTTTGGTAGTTTCTCTTACAAGTAACATATTGTGGATGTTTATACTTCTTATTACGCAGATTACTCCAGTTTAAGTGATTTTCATTGTTATCAGTTGGTTAGTAAAACCATCAAATGAAATAACTAGAATATTTAAAATCAAATTGTCATTTTTCGAGTTCCATTTTACTTGTATTTGCTACGTTTGATATATTTCTAATCTAGTAGCTTAACCTATAAATTTATCTTAATAAATCTGGAGAATTATCTAACTACGTTTCTTATTACCTAATAGTGAATTTGGCATGACCTGGGGGTTAGGGCATTCGACTCGCATTCTGCTGATCTCGAGTTCGAATACATGCTCGTCCTTTCAATTATATGAGCGTTATAATGTGATGGTCAGTCCCACTTTTCTTTCGTAAAAGACAAGCCCACCAATTGACGGTGGGTTGTTTTGTTTGTTGTTAAAAACAACCAAACGATGGGCTATCAGTGCTGTGCCCACAACAGGTATCAAAACCAGGTTTAGTGTTACAAGTCCTCAGACTTGTTGCTGAGCCACGGGGAGGGGAGGGCATGGCGGTGTTAACTAGCTGCCTTCCATCTAAACTACCATTTTAAAGTAGCTAGCCGACTCAGATTGCCCTCGAATAGCTTTGCGCGAAAGACAACAACCAAGCTTAGCTAATAAGCCCAAATAATGTTCTGCTAAGCCCAAATAACGTTCTGCTGTACAAACATCTTCTTTCATTGATGATGATGATGATGTGCACTCTCAAAACATTCTCTTTGTGCTTCACTTCTCCATCTTCATGTGTTCTTATCATTATTACAGTCAAACTAATTTACGTTAATTAATAATTATATCCGGTTCAATACGCGTGAGTACAACTTACAAAATTAAATATATATTTATACAAAAATCCTCACAGAATTCACAAAACCTTTTGGAATAGCTCTTGTTGAACTAAAGAGATTCCTTATTTGTTGAAACTAATATCGCCATCAGCCAATGATGACTCAGATGTTTTAACTTCTTGCTACGCTTTAGCTCCCTCTAGAAACATCTAAAGTTTATTCGTTATTTGATTAAAAACACAAACAAGAAGGCATCACCAAGTTTGTTACCTTACATACAAAGACCACAGACATTCACAGAAGATGACTATAGTAACGTGCCAACAGTTGTTGACTGTAAAACGCTCGAGAATACATAAAACAGAGTATGCTTCGAAGTTCATATCTGTCTAGACGACAAGTTCTCCGAGAGAAAACTAATTTAATTAAGATATTTTACAAACAGCAAAGAATAAATATGCTGAAAATGAAGTTAACTAAAACATTGAATAATGAGGAAAAGGTTTTTACTTGATTAACACAGATCTACTCTTTCTCAGCTCGTGTTTTCTTTCTCGTATCTGACGTGGCAAGCATTTGAAAGTATCTTCTAATAGTAAACACAACGTTGTTCTGGGATACAGATTGTTGACAAGATATAAGCGACGACGTTGTTCTGGGATATAGTACCGTTTTATTACAGATTGTTGA
>NW_013683878.1:0-1901 GCF_000517525.1 Limulus polyphemus | reverse complement strand
CAAAATAGCAACATTAATTTCTTGATGACCTAATATATTGTTAAAGACTATTTTTACGACAAGAATTCTCGTTGAAAAGCATTTTACGTGTATAAAGTATTGTTCATTTTTTACTACTTCTTTATTGTTTAATATTACTTGTGTAAAGAACAATGTTTTAAGAAAGATACTTGGGTTCTTTGTACAGGTTAAATAAATAATTAATGTTATTAACCCGATTATACTAAGTAATTAATGCTAGTCACCCATATCTAAATTCCATAATGAATTAAGTTTTAAGTTTTAATTTAAATGAGATTAATTAATTCAATTCTAAATAATTAAGTTATTAACTCAGACGAGTAAAAGCTCTGAATAATCACTTTTGCGCCACCGTACATAGCTTTACTGAAGCCGGTATGACACCGGATCAAAATAAATGTGTATTTTAACGAGAGTTCGCTTACAGCTTGTTAACTGCTTAAACGAAGCTGAAAAATTACAGCTTCTACTCTCTGTCGTTAGCGAGTTCTTTCTCTTGCATTTTGATAAGATTTTAAAACGTAACCTTTAATGTTTAGCTTGTTTTATGGTATTTCACAAATTTAATTTCAACAGTAGTTTTATCTGTTTAGTTTATTAAGCCGATTAAATTTTTCCTTTAATTTGTTAAAACTTCATTGAGTTGATATGTTTAACTTGATTTAAGTTTGTTAAATGAAACCTCGCATATACAAAACCCCATCTGTTTTTTTAGAATGTTTTAATAGTTATATTATCAATAATGTCTGAAATGTATCTTCACGGAATGTCTTCTGTAACCTGTAATAAAACATTACCTTTAATCGAGATTCTTTTATTCCTGCAGCTCTAATGTTTCGAAAAATAAATATCCCCCATTTTAAAACAGTGTAGTAGCACGATTCAACAAGGGACCATCCAACCTCACCGGGAAGAGTGAACCTTACATAGCTTAAACAAGTACCTTTCTTAAAACATTGTGCTTTGTACAGTTTAAACAAGTACCTTTCTTAAAACATTGTGCTTTGTACAGTTTAAACAAGTACCTTTCTTAAAACATTGTATTATATTTAATTACATTTAAATTATAACAAGGTAGGCACACACTTTTACTAGTTTAAAACTGAAAGTAGGTTCTGTAGAACCACTTGTTCGTCAGTAGGTTCTATACTTTGTGATGAACCACTTGTTCGTCAGTAGGTTCTACACTTTGTGGTGAACCACTTGTTCGTCAGTAGGTTCTATACTTTGTGATGAACCACTTGTTCGTCAGTAGGTTCTATACTTTCTGGTGACCCACTTGTTCGTCAGTAGGTTGTATACTTTGTGGTGAACCACTTGTTCGTCAGTAGGTTGTATACTTTGTGATGAACCACTTGTTCATCAGTAGGTTCTATACTTTCTGGTGACCCACTTGTTCGTCAGTAGGTTGTATACTTTGTGGTGAACCACTTGTTTTTCAGTAGGTTCTATACTTTGTGGTGAACCACTTGTTCTTCAGTAGGTTCTATACTTTCTGGTGAACCACTTGTTCGTCAGTAGGTTCTATACTTTGTGGTGAACCACTTGTTCTTCAGTAGGTTCTATACTTTCTGGTGAACCACTTGTTCGTCTGTAAGTTCTATAGTTTCTGGTGTGACACCTGTTTGCCATTAAATACAGTGTTTATTTCAGTTGATAGTTAGTAAATTCACTGTTTATTTCAGTTGATAGTTAGTAAATACACTGTTTATTTCAGTTGATAGTTAGTAAATACACTGTTTATTTCAGTTGATAGTTAGTAAATACAGTGTTTATTTCAGTTGATAGTTAGTAAATACACTGTTTATTTCAGTTGATAGTTAGTAAATACACTGTTTATTTCAGTTGCTAGTTAGTAAATACAGTGTTTATTTCAGTTG
>NW_013683877.1:0-1901 GCF_000517525.1 Limulus polyphemus | reverse complement strand
CGGGTTTTGCTACAGAAGACAGCCCACTGTGTAGTTTTGTACTTAACAACAAACAAACAAACAAATAATTATTGTTCCCTCATCGGGAAGTCTGAGGGCTTATACCACTAAAATTCGGGTTTTGCTACAGAGGACAGCCCACTGTGTAGTTTTGTCTTAACAACAAACAAACAAACAAATAATTTCTGAAATTATTGTTCCCTCATCGGGAAGTCTGAGGGCTTATACCACTAAAATTCGGGTTTTGCTACAGAGGACAGCCCACTGTGTAGTTTTGTACTTAATAACAACAACATTATGGATATGTTGAAACTGAGCATTTGGAATACATTAAAGTTTTCCAAACTAAGCAAAAGAAAGTTACTCTTAGACCATAACACAGTTTTGTAATATAATGATTAGCCTCTGAAATAAATTTCGAAAATACAAAATACTAGAAATTACTTTTGTAATTCATCCTCAACCTCGTTAAAAAATGAAACTATAGTAAGCAGATTAGATAATTATGATAAGAAGTGTCCATAAGTGCTGCAAACACTTATTATTTATTAAATTGAATGTGCCTGACTTAACTTTAAAATATGGAATATATATAGTTCGTTGGGAGCGTAACTTACATTTGATCATCAGCCAACCTAATAATAAATATAATACATTTAAAAAAAATCAAAATGTTTATACAATAAACCTTAGTTTTTTTGAATATGCGCCTAAAAAGCACCAGGTGTCGATCTGGAGATAACAAGTTTTGTTTTGATTTGGGCTACCTCCACTCTGTCCACTACGGGATATCGAACTCCGGATTTGAATGTTGTAAGTCAGTAAACTTCCAAACAACCCTTCTTTCTTGTCTACATTAGGTAACTGGATTTTTTATTTGATACAAGCTACTATTAAACAGATTGAAGCTAAGCTATATACATCATATAGCACTATTAAACAGATTGAAGCCAAGCTATATATATCATATAACACTATTAAACAGATTGAAGCTAAGCTCCATATATCATATAGCACTATTAAACAGATTGAAGCTAAGCTATATATATCATATAACACTATTAAACAGCTTGAAGCCAAGCTATATATATCATATAGCACTGGTTTGAATGTTTGTTTTATGTGGACTACCTTGCGCTACTCCCATCGTAGATCGAACCCCAAGTTTTAGTTTTATAAGTCTTCAATCTTACTAATGAACCTCCTACAGAAGTTCTTATTTTATAGCCAATCCAGTCATATTTATTTGTATTATCATACATGAAATACTTTCTTGTATTTGAATATTAAAAACTCAAAACCTAAGAAGTGATAAAAGATTGAAAAGCTCACCTCAAACGTCCGAGACACACGTGTCTATCCACACGAAGATTTTCCAAGATATCGTCATCAGGAAATTCGCCATCAGAGTTGTTTTCTGCTGCTTCTAGACTCAACAACAGACTCCTGCCTACTCAAAGGCAAGCATTACACGTGTGGTTAACATACCATGTAGATATAAGTGTCTTTAATTAGTAATGTAGTACTTAACTTTATTGGAAACATTTATTTTCTGGTAATCTGTATCGAGATTCGCGTGTTTGTAAGAGTGTTTGTTGGAAATTATTATTTCCTACTTCTATAACTCAAATTCGCGTGTTTGCGAGAACGTTTTTCAGACACTATTGTTTCCTACCTGTCTAACCGTGTTTCAGACATTATTGTTTCCTACCTGTCTTACCGTGTTTCAGACACTATTGTTTCCTACCTGTCTTACAGTGTTTCAGACATTATTGTTTCCTACCTGTCTTACCGTGTTTCAGACACTATTGTTTCCTACCTATATTACCATGTTTCAGACATTATTGTTTCCTACCTGTCTTACCGTGTTCAAACATTATTTTGTCCTACCTGTCTTATCG
>NW_013683876.1:0-1901 GCF_000517525.1 Limulus polyphemus | reverse complement strand
CACAAAGATTGAATATGTACATTGTCCTCCAGAAGTACTAATCACAAAGATTGAATATATACATTGTCCTTCCAGAAGTACTAATCACAAAGATTGAATATATACATTGTCCCTCCAGAAGTACTAATCACAAAGATTGAATATGTACATTGTCCCTCCAGAAGTACTGATCACAAAGATTGAATATGTACATTGTCCCTCCAGAAGTACTGATCACAAAGATTGAATATGTACATTGTCCCTCCAGTAGTACTAATCACAAAGTCTGAATCTTTGCATTGTCCCTCCAGAAGTACTAATCACAAAGATTTAATATTTACATTTTCACTGTAGAATTACTGATAACAAAGACTGAATTTTTACATTGTTCCCCCAGAAGTACTGATAACAAAAACTGAATCTTTATATTGTCCCTCCAGTAGTACTGATCACAAAGATTTAATATTTACATTGTCCCTCCAGAAGTACTGATAACAAAGTCTGAATCTTTGCATTGTCCCTCCAGTAGTACTGATCACAAAGTCTGAATCTTTATGTTAATAATTTAGAAGTATTGAATATTGAATCTTTAAGTTATCATTCTAGATGTATTGATCACACAAAGATTTTATCTTTATGCTGTCATGTTGTTGAAGTTCTGATCACAAAGATTGAGTCTTGATGTGGTTATTCTACAAGTACTAACCACAAATGTTGAATCAACAGTTATCATCAGTGAGATGGCTACTTCTTACTCAACAGTTGACTAAATCATTATGTTGAAGATAGTTTATCACACACAGCAAATCATTTGTGTCTAATGTTGCTTTAGTATTAAAGCAATATCTGAACTAATGAAACGAGTCAAATTATAGAATGCAGGATATTCTGAATGGAAAGATGGCAAAGAGAGAGAACTAAACACTTCAGTTTCTAAAATCAATACTTGAGAACAATAAAATGTTGATAAGTCACATTAAGATTAACCTTTGTTACAGGCTTAGAATGCTGGGATCCATTGATGCCAACACTGGAACTCCAGAGTTAGGCTGGGACACGGATCAGTTCCCAATGGACTTGAAGAACTGTACTTTAGTGATGCTGGTAAAGAACAAGTTATTTTTGTAGACTTCCATTTAGAAACAATAATTCCTTATAGGCTTCCGTTTAGAAACAACAATTCCTTATAGACTTCCATTTAGAAACAATAATTCCTTATAGACTTCCATTTAGAAACAATAATTCCTTATAGGCTTCCATTTAGAAACAATAATTCCTTATAGGCTTCCATTTAGAAACAATAATTCCTTATAGACTTCCATTTAGAAACAATAATTCCTTATAGACTTCCATTTAGAAACAACAGTTCCTTATGGTACTTCACTGCTGAAGATTCCAAAATGAAATGTGACAGGAAAACAGGATTACTTCTTAAAAGTATCACTGTTAACTAAATGTCTTATTACCTAATTTTTGCATCAAACCCAGTTTCTTCTGATTATCAAAGTGTACACATAGATCAGAACTAAAAATTAAGCCAGTAGTTAATACAGCTAATGTAATTTATTAGAAGTATGAAGTGTCATAAAACAAAAACTGGGAATGACTAGAATCCATTTATTCATTAGTTTGGTATCCTCACTAGTACTGATATTTATTACTGTAATCCTAATAATATTCCACGAAATTCAGCCAGTAAAGGAGATTTCAGTTAGTCCTTAATTCATGTTCTAAGCTAACAATTCAAAATAACCCTCATAACAAAATATAACTAGCTGAGACATCTGTTCAATATATGGGGGAGACATAGGGGCTCCAAGAGATGACATGGGGGACCAGATCGAAAGGCTAATTCCTCCTATGCTACTCCCTTGGGAGCCCTAAGAGCATATACCAGGTTCTGTGATAATCAAAACAGTTAT
>NW_013683875.1:0-1902 GCF_000517525.1 Limulus polyphemus | reverse complement strand
ACAATCACTTAAGTCTAACTATAGTATCACGATATACAGGTTTTCTTTAGTAAAGTTGTAACTACAGGTGTAAATATACGATATTGATACACACATAAAGCGACATCTATATCTGTCGTATAATTTGGAAATATAATACTGGGTTAATTTTACATATGAATATTAATTTTGCTTTAGAAACTAGCATAACATCTTTAGGCTCAGAAAGTAACATTCTTGAGCCTGGAATAACTATTTGAA
Source organism: Limulus polyphemus (assembly GCF_000517525.1). Lineage (NCBI taxonomy): Eukaryota > Metazoa > Arthropoda > Merostomata > Xiphosura > Limulidae > Limulus > Limulus polyphemus. Next base: position 1,662 of record NW_013683875.1, on the reverse strand, counting down.
ACCCAACACTATTATTTTTGGACCTAATTATGATTTCTTGATACCTAATACTAAAATATTCGCACCTAAAACTTAATATTTCTTAACACTAAAACATGTTACTATCCAATAATACAACTTATAGGAATAGCTTTCAAAATGTCGGATTTAAAATTGAATTGTTGAAAAGTTCAAAATAAATATGCTGTAAATGTACCAAAGTCAGTTTTATCTTTTCACCACTGTGACTAGTCCATGTCACATCTTGGGAAATAACTGACAAAAATATTTTAATTAAAACAAAGATTTAGAATTTAAAATAAGAGCGCCATCTACCATCTTTAAAAAAAGTTTACATCGTGAAACAAACAATATGGGATTTACTAAATTCGATAATACTTTTTAATTTGATCCATATATTCTTATGGAAAAATTCACATGACCTTTCATTATTCATACTGTCTTAAGAACCTGTATAATAATTTTTCGTTTCTGTATTTTGACCTATCAAATGAGACTTTGATATCTACGAGACAACCGAAAGAGATACAGAGAGACAAGAGATAAACAGGAGTAAACAGACAGAAACAGAAATAAAAGAAACAGGGATAAACAGACATGGAGAACAAGAGATAAACAGTCATATACAGAAACAGAAGTAAACAGAAATAAATACATAGAGAAACAAGATTTAAACAGTCACATACAGAAACACAGTAAACAGACATACTGAGAGACAGATAAACAGTCATATACAGAAACAGAAATATACAGACATACAGAGAGAGAGAGAGAAATAAACAGACATACAGAAACAGAAGTAAACAGACATACAGAGAGACAGATAAACAAGTATACGAAGAAACAGAAATAAAATAGACAGTGTGAAAAAGGAATTGATAAGGTTTTGGAGAACAGTTTATTGAGATCGTTATTTCCCATCCTGAATGTCAAAACCAAGTGAACTTTTCTAACTAACCACACAGAGCCCCTACCGAAAGTGTAGCTTTTAAGTGATGCCTCCTTACTAATTAAAACCTATTACCTCTGCCTGCTACGAGTCCAAGCAGATGGAGACACACCTAAACCTTAATACGAGCAGTAAGATCTAGTTACCTACTTTAATAAGTAGTGTGAAACTAAAATGCACGATAGACATCAGTTCATTAGCCATGAACTTGTGGTTATGGCATGTGGCCAATCGGGACTTCTACAAGCACGTTTTCTCAAAATGTCAAACCGTACAAACGGAAGAGAGAACCCACCAATTACTGCTAGAATTCATATAACGTATAACAGCAGATTAAGAAATAGTCAGTCTCGGTAAGTATGTCCGAAACGCAACAAAAAGAAAGTTGATTATAGCAAGTACGGCTGAAACAAGAACACTAAAAACAACTGTTCTATTCTCGTTAGCTATAGCAACGTAATAACAATGTTTGGTTTTAATCTGTCTCAAAGTTTAAAAGGAATTCTACCTTAAACTTTAATTGGACTTCCTTCTTTATTTTTATTAATCAAATATGATAAAACAAGCCCCTCCCCTCTAAGTGGGTCAGCGGCAATTCCTAGGGCTTATAACGCTATAAATCAGGCTTTTTCAAATGCAGTCATGTGGATTGTAAACAGTTTAGTTATTATCAGTCTGGGCTACCTCCGTGTCCTTTAGTCTTTACTGTATTT
>NW_013683874.1:0-1902 GCF_000517525.1 Limulus polyphemus | reverse complement strand
AAACCTAATATTTTCAATGTCTAAAATGTGTACAATATCACATAGATCAACAACGTCAATGTGTTAAACCTAATATTTTCAATGTCTAAAAGTGTACAATATCACATAGATCAATAATGTCAATGTGTTAAACCTAATATTTTCAATGTCTAAAAGTGTACAGCATCACATAGATCAATAACGTCAATGTGCTAAAGTGTAAAGAATATAAACCAATAATAAAACAAAACGCATTAATACTCACCAAATGAGTGTGATATATGTTATACACAATATAACAGATGTGTTATACGTAACAGATATGTTATACACAATGTAACATGTACAAGTGTGTAGCTTCCGTTACTTGATATCAAAATGAAAGATTTACATTCTTTTAGAGAACCTTCAGAATAGAAACGGCTCTACAGGATGGAAAGTCAAAGCCAACATTAGCCAATCTTTTCTACACACCAAATCTGTGTAGAAAAACCTTACTCAGATATGTTATACACAATGTAACAGATATGTTATACACAATGTAACAGTGTTATACACAATGTAACAGATGTATTATACACAATGTAACAGATGTATTATACACAATGTAACCATCTGTTACATTGTGTATAACATATCTGTTACATTATGTATAATACATCTGTTACATTGTGTATAACATATCTGTTACATTGTGTATAACACATCTGTTACATTTTGTATAACATATCTGTTATGCTGGGTATAACATAATACATCTGTTATGCTGGGTATAACATAATACATCTGTTATGCTGTATATAACATAATACATCTGTTATGCTGTATATAACATAATACATCTGTTATGCTGTATATAACATAATACATCTGTTATGCTGGGTATAACATAATACACCTGTTATGCTGTGTATAACATAATACATCTGTTATGCTGGGTATAACATAATACATCTGTTATGCTGGGTATAACATAATACATCTGTTATGCTGGGTACAACATAATACATCTGTTATGCTGTGTACAACATAATACATCTGTTATGCTGTATAACATAATACACCTGTTATGCTGTGTACAACATAATACATCTGTTATGCTGTAGAATGCTATTTAGTATAAAGTAATTATGTACATAACATATATTTTACATAAAAGTATGTAACCCTCATTTATAAAATATTCATTCTTTATAGCAATCACTCACCTAGCTCGTGAAATAGTTTTAGTTTACGCAGATATTTGACTTATCCATAATTACTAACTCTTGTTACAATAACTTAAAATAGTTCCAAGTAATTAACTTTAAAAGAAAAAGGTCAGTTCTTTAATTACTGCTCACGAGCGACTACACATAATTCTATAAATAAAAAATTACTTAACATCAATAAATAAAGACACTGTGTCGACAAAAAAAAAGTTTTTTTAAAAATAATTCTTTTTAAGTTCACAGAACGAAATCTTGTAAAAAAAAGTTTTCCCCAAATTATCCCGGTTTCTTTAATATGGTTAATTAAAAAAAGTACAACGTGTTGTGAAGTAAATGGATTTTTTTCGAACAAAATGCTTTGCACGTTTTCAGAGAGTCGTTTATACATTAATTTTTCATAGATCTTCAGCCTTTTCTCGAGTATCCCTCGTTTTCGGTGTGTGTGTCCTTGGTATCCAATATTTATAACCTGGTACTGGCTATCAGTCCACGCTCTAAACTAAAACTCTGATTACAATGACCAGAAATGATTCTGTAAGTGCATTATGGCTGTAATAAAACAGTTTTCTGAGATCGGAAACTGATAGAAATGTTTCCAGTGTAAAAAGTGAGCCCTTTTCCGAGTTTTATAGCCTCTCAGTTTGACAGTTGTGTCAGTAAAAGAACTTATCAAACTTACTTACACAAAATCGTGTCAGTTTGACAGTTGTGT
>NW_013683873.1:0-1902 GCF_000517525.1 Limulus polyphemus | reverse complement strand
ATGACTACTGTTCAGAGATATGAAAAACTAATGCGAAGTAGTTGGACTTTGATCTCGGCGAAACACGATCCGTATCTTACAACAGTAAAATAATTGACGTTTTGATCACTGCATTCGATCATTTTTTCTGGATACATACCTGATCGCTGCTAGGAAACGTTTGGGAATGAAAAAAAAAACCACATTGGAAAGACTCCAGACGCAATATCTACATTTAATTATCAAAAACAAACAATCTGAAACTCGCGAAGAACTGTTATATAATAAAAATAATATTGGGTTCGACTCGGTTTATCGTGTTCAATATTTTTTGCTTTCAGAGTAGGAAGTACAAACATTTCATCATGCATTTGTTAGACAATAAAAAAAAAAAAAGACTGAACAAAACAATACAATAACGACTTATAGCTACAGAAAACAGTTGCTTCTACTGCCTTACCTCTCTCTCCTTACAGCTTTTAAAGGGAGGGAGTAAAAGTGAATGTCCCATGGAGTTATAAGGTCGTTCTTATTACACTTTTCACACTAACTAATATCAGGAAAGTGACGGAGAGAGAATAAACAGACGAATTTTATTGGATAATCTAGAGTAAAGGTTTATTCTTAGAATTACCAATGTCGCAGAAATTATGAAAGGAATTGCCATGACAACGGATACATTTCCAGAAGATCAGCAAGAGGAAAGATGTGAAAGTATCACGGAAGTCAAAGCTAAGAGTGCTACCATAAATAGTAGTCCATGACTTGGCGGTGGCTGGTGTTGACTAGTTGCATTCCCCACCTTGTCTACCACTTCGAAATTACGCACGGTTAGTACAGATAGCCCTCGAACAGCTTTGACCAAAATGACAACTGTTTAACATCATTCAATACGTGGACCAGATCGGAAGTGAACGGTATAAAAACAAGTAGGTGACTTTTTAAATTGAACGTATCAGTGATATTTTATATCTGTGCTTGATGTTTTTTTCGAGTCTACTTGTGTTTGGAAGGAGATGAAATGAACTGATTTTCTCATAAAATAAAATTTCCAATTTAAATAGCTTAACCTCGCAAGTGTTGATGGGCATGTTGTACCCTCAACAAAATAAGCAACTGCTGATAGACTTGTTTTAACCTTCACAAGAACCCGCAACTGCTGATAGACTTGTTTTAACCTTCACAAGAACCCGCAACTGCTGATAGACTTGTTTTAACCTTCACAAGAACCTGAAACTGCTAACAGACTTGTTTTAACCGTCACAAGAACCTGAAATTGCTAATAGACTTGTTTTAACCTTCACAAGAACCTGAAACTGCTAACAGACTTGTTTTAACCCTCACAAGAACCTGAAACTGCTAATAGACTTGTTTTAACCTTCACAAGAACCTGAAACTGCTAATAGAGTTGTTTTAACCTTCACAAGAACCTGAAACTGCTAATAGAGTTGTTTTACCCTTCACAAGAACCTGAAACTGCTGATAGACTTGTTTTAACCCTTCACAAGAACCTGAAACTGCTAATAGACATGTTTTACCCTTCGCAAGAACCTGAAACTGCTAATAGACATGTTTTACCCTTCACAAGAACCTGAAACTGCTAATAGACTTGTTTTACCTTCACAAGAACCTGAAACTGCTAATGGACTAGTTTTACCCTTCACAAGAACCCGAAACTGCTAATGGACATGTTTTACCCTTCACAAGAACCCGCAACTGCTGATAGACTTGTTTTAACCTTCACAAGAACCTGAAACTGCTGATAGACTTGTTTTAACCATCACAAGAACTTGAAACTGCTAATGGACATGATTTAACCGTCACAAGAACCTGAAACTGCTAATGGACATGTTTTACCCTTCACAAGAACCTGAAACTGCTAATAGACTCGTTTTAACCGTCACAAGAACCTGAAACTGCTAA
>NW_013683872.1:0-1902 GCF_000517525.1 Limulus polyphemus | reverse complement strand
AAACAAACTGTAGAGGAAACACGCACAAAGCGGTGGAGATACATTGTTTAATGTCAATTAGCCAGTTTCACACGGGATATGAGATCAGATGTTTAATTTGATATGGTGTGAGTACCATAGATCTAACGTCTGAACTGCTATTGGTTATCTACAGCCAGCTGTAGAGTTGGCGGGGGTGGGGGGTTGTTAAATATCAGAGTTACTAAGTGTAATTACACGGTTCTGAAACACAAACTAATGGCCTATCTGTGATAGACTAAAGGTAAGGCAGCTAGTCAACAGAACCCACCGTCAACTTTTTGGTTACTCTTGTGCTTTGGCGAACTTAAAATATTTAGATTGACGTCGGGACACACTAACCATTAGGCCACGCCCGATCCGACAAAACAAAAGAAGTTGAAAGTTATATTCTTATCTTCTGAAGATGAAAGATTCGTTGGGATGATGGTTACACATCAGTATTAGCACCATAACACAGTTTTATATAAATAAAAATATATCAGAAAATAGCACCATAACACAATTTATATAAATAAAAATATATCAGAAAATATCATCATAACACAGTTTATATAAATAAAAATATATCAGAAAATATCACCATAACACAATTTTATATAAATAAAAATATATCAGAAAATAGCACCATAACACAGTTTATATAAATAAAAATATATCAGAAAATATCACCATAACACAGTTTTATATAAATAAAAATATATCAGAAAATAGCACCATAACACAATTTATATAAATAAAAATATATAAGAAAATATCATCATAACACAGTTTTATATAAACAAAAATATATCAGAAAATATCACCATAACACAATTTTATATAAATAAAAATATATCAGAAAATAGCACCATAACACAGTTTATATAAATAAAAATATATCAGAAAATAGCACCATAACACAATTTTATATAAATAAAAATATATCGGGAATGGAAGCCAACATGTTCTTAGGATAATTACCTGAAATTAAGAAGCTTGGAAAGAGTTTCTATGACGTCAATCAAGTACCCTCGAAACAGGGGTTTCCCGTTTACACTTTTTTCCACAAAAACGTAAGGGGGCGCCTACAAGTAAATAAATAAATATTATAATTATTTTCTAAAAACAATACTAAACCTGAAAAAGGTATTATATGTATTATTATTATTATTATATATTTATATTAACTGAGAGGTAATATTTTGCATATAATGATTCTATTTGAATAATTTGATTTTTACATCATTTATTCTGAAAAATAAAGAATCTAATTCTAAAAAGTATAAGAAAATATTTCTGAGTTTCTTCATCACTGACCACAAGTCCAAATCTACTATTCAAACTTGTGTTTAACAGACAAACATTTTCATGTGACGTACTTTGTGACGTAAAAAATATTTAAACAATACAAATGAGGATGGAATCGACAAACGGAGGTCAGATGTCAAGAAACCTAAGTGAACATGATGATGGGGAAAATATAGTACAGTTAACTATGATATAACATGTGGATATTGACAAAGGTGTAGCTACTATATAACATGTGGATATTCACAAAGGTGTAGCTACTATATAACATGTGGATATTCACAAAGGTGTAGCTACTATATAACATGTGGATATTCACGATGGTGTAGCTATGATATAACATGTGGATATTGACAAAGGTGTAGCTACGATATAACAAGGTGGGTCAGCACTAAAATCTGGGATTCTGTTCCCCACGGTGGACTCCCCAATGTGGTTTTGCTCTAAGACGAACCAATAAACCAAAAATCCTCTAGTCTATCACTTCAAAATTAGCGACGCCTAGCGGTAATCGCGAAATTGAACAAGCAACAAATTCGTACTTTAAATAAAAACAACTATTGTATAGTGAAACTGTACAACACTAACATGTAT
>NW_013683871.1:0-1903 GCF_000517525.1 Limulus polyphemus | reverse complement strand
CTGCTAATTATACTAAAGAAAATAACTGCTAAGTATCTTAAAGAAAATAACTTCTAACTAACCTAAATAAAATAGCCGTTAATTATATTAAAGAAAATAACTGCTAACTAGCCTAAAGAAAATAACTGCTAACTGTCGTAAAAAAATAATTGCTAACTATCCTCAACTTAACACAAATTTACATGAATCATAGCTAAAACAAATAATATAAATAAATAATAATAACTAGTAAAAACTCAATGGAAGAGGCTATTTCAATTTAATTTAATAAAGTGAATAAAATGCTGCAGGGCTATAGTCAAGATACACATTCATCAGATAAAGCTTGGTCAGACGTGGTGAAATGGACTGTAATGACGTGGCGAGACTCCAAAATAAGTTTAATATAACATATTAAGACTCGGTATACCAGTTAAATGGAACAACATCTTAAAATAATTTACAGAACCTCCAGTGTAAGAAATACTTTGTATTACAGAATGAGGTTTAGAAGATCAGCAGCCTGACTTCCATGGTAACGTTTTTCGGGTTCTCTTCTCGGTTAGCAACAGAAAACCCTGAAAAAGTTTGTTTACGATATTTTGGTTTAGTAATTATCGATTATCAATAATTATCAAATTATTATTAATTTATCTTTCAAATGCTTACTTGAGTTATATGAAAAATGATATGATCTATTTCTCTTGTGTGATGTTTAAAAGAGAAATAAATAAATCTTCTTTTATCATTATTGAGTTGGACTTTATATATATATATCATTATTGAGTTGGACTTTATATATATATCATTATTGAGTTGGACTTTATATATATATATCATTATTGAGTTGGACTTTATATATATATCATTATTGAGTTGGACTTTATATATATATATCATTATTGACATTGGAAAACCGTCGTCTTTGTAAACTAGATGGATTATCGAACGCTGCAGGGAGAAGGGGTGTGCTTTTGAGTCTTTTGCAATAAAAAATAGATCCCACTTTTGGAACTGGGCGCATAAATTCGAATGAATTAGCAAGAATAACTTTTTCATTCTTCAGCTGCTTGAGGTATGCGAGCTGAAATCTCGTGAAAGCAGTTTGTGCACACGTGACTTTTGTCGTTTCTCCAAACGGAAATTCTTCTTGATTATGTTGCTTGTTGTTGTCTGGGGCACGCGGACAGCATTTGCAGTTGAAGAGCAACTGATATGATAAAGTTTAAGATACAACTCAATACATGATTTAAGGAAAGGTTAATCTTACTAGACTCAAAGTAGTACGATAAAGTTCAATATACAGCCTTGAACTGCAATGATAATATTCAAAGCTATTATTATGGATCAATCTTAAGAGATTTAAATTTAAACTGAACCTTACTATATTTAAACTGTTTAGCTAACCCAAGCCTTGCAATAACTAAACAGCATTAAAATATTTAAGGTACAATTCACTCATGTTTAACATAAACTGGCGAAATAACAATTAAGCTTTGATAATATTTTTACCCCGTTGTTTTTTATTTTGTATTTCTTATTGAAATAGCTTTTTTTGTTGCACACTCAAAATATATAAATATTGTTGGAAAAAGGGTCACACTGACAAAAGCTTATCCCAACACAGATTGGAGTGGATTGTTTTCTCACATACGTTGTTACTGAAGATATTAGAAAAAAGGGAATTGCTAAGGACACTTTGAATGTAAGTGTCAACATCACATGACTTTTCTTATAAAGCTTGTTGAATAACTAACCAATAATAGAACACTTAACATGAAACTCCTCATAACTAACTAATAATAGAACACTTAATGTGAAACCCCTCATAACTAACTAATAATAGAACACTTAACGTGAAACCCCTCATAACTAACTAATAATAGAACACTTAAAGTGAAATCCCTCATAACTAACTAATAAT
>NW_013683870.1:0-1904 GCF_000517525.1 Limulus polyphemus | reverse complement strand
AAAACAAACAAACTCGGAGTCGTTCAATGATCCGCGAGGTAGCGGTTAAAATATGCATGGGGATTATTTTGGAAAATTTTAACAATTAATCAAAATGTCTTAGAAAACTAGTTTGACACTTAAATATAAAATAAATATATTAAATATTTAGATAAGAGAATGAAATTTTGTCATTCATTTTAAATTTTTTTTACCTTTTTTGTAGAACGAAGAAAAAAATTGTAACGAAATAGTTTTTGTACATAGATGATAATTTCACTTTGCGTTTTTCTTAATTTTTTCTTTTAATTATAACAATCGAGATGTCCATCTGTTTATCTGGTGTTAGCCAGTTAAAGAACTGGCTGTATGAGTATGCCCCCCACAAGGTCGATTATAAAATCTCCATGAAATCGGATTAATGGTTCTAGTTTGGCAGCTACTTCAGTTTTACTGGTCTAAATGCTGCAACTGAGCGAGGAACTATATGACATCTTTAACTGAACGAGGAGTTGTATATATTATATACGAGTCTTCGCTCAGCTAAAGATATCATATATACAAGTCCTCGTTCAGTTAAAGATGCCATATATACAAGTCCTCGCTCAGCTAAAGATGTCATATATACGAGTCCTCGCTCAGCTAAAGATGTCATATATACGAGTCCTCGCTCAGCTAAAGATGTCATATATACGAGTCCTCGCTCAGCTAAACATGTCATATATACGAGTCCTCGCTCAGCTAAACATGTCATATATACAAGTCCTCGCTCAGCTAAACATGTCATATATACAACTCCTCGCTCAGCTAAACATGTCATATATACAAGTCCTCGCTCAGCTAAAGATGTCATATATACAACTCCTCGCTCAGCTAAAGATGTCATATATACAACTCCTCGTTCAGCTAAAGATGTCATATATACAACTCCTCGCTCAGCTAAAGATGTCATATATACAACTCCTCGCTCAGCTAAAGATGTCATATATACAACTCCTCGCTCAGCTAAAGATGTCATATACAACTCCTCGTTCAGCTAAAGATGTTATAAAGATCCTCGTTCAGTTAAAGATGTTATATATACGAGTCTTCGCTCAGCTAAAGATGTCATATATACAAGTCCTCGTTCAGTTAAAGATGTTATAAATGACATCTTTTCTAGTTTCAAAATGATAAGATTTTCGTTACCTATAAAGCTATATCTCTGAAAGTAATTCAGTTAGTCACAAAACATGAACAAATGGCCGTTCTGATCGTGGGAATTAGCAGACCTCGTTCTTTTTACAGCTTTGACATGCGCTATTCTTTGGTCTGCAGATTCTGTTTTGTTTGTACTGAGAACAGAACATATAGAACCAAACTCTGTAGTCACGTTCTAATACCATAAGGTTTTGTCGTCCAATGTTCTCCAACTGAGTTAAACAAATTCAAGCATAAAGAAACATATTTAAACATCTGCTTGTTCCCTAACTCTTTCTGTGGAATAGGTATATGTTTTGTTTTCAGTAGCTGGATATTTCAAGTTTACGAAAGAACGACTTATAGCAATCATTTGTTTCGCTCTCGTGGAAACATTTATTCAAAACACCCCAGTGTTTAATATATCTAACTAAATGATAGTTCCGTATCTGTAAAATTAGCCTGGGGTTAATAGGTTCCATATGACTAAAATAGCCTGATTTTTAGTGATGTTTTTAACGATATTAGTTTACACGCACACACAAATTTAATTTTCTGCAGAAATCGTTGCACAAGTGTATGTTCATAACGCTAAAAACCGGGTTTCGATACCCGTTGAGGGCAGAACAAAGACAGCCCCTTTTGTGACTTTGTGCTTAACAACAAACAAATCTTTATGGAGAACCTAAAAACAGGGTAATCAAGTTCGACCATAATCAAAACTTAATTTCAACTTGCTGTCATCC
>NW_013683869.1:0-1904 GCF_000517525.1 Limulus polyphemus | reverse complement strand
TGCATACAAGCCAATCATAGTGTCCACGGGTCAAGCTAATATTTAGGAATGCATACAAGCCAGTCATAATATATACGGGTCAAGCTAATATTTAAGAATACATACAAGCCAATCATAGTATCCACTGGTCAAGCTAATATTTATGAATGCATACAAGCCAATCATAGTGTCCACAGGTCAAGCTAATATTGAAGATTACGTACAAGCCAATCACAGTATCCACCAGTCAAGCTAATATTTAGGAATGCATACAAGCCAATCTTAGTATCCACTAGTCAAGCTAATATTTAGAAATGCATACCACCAATCATAGTGTGCACCGGTCAAGCTGATAGTTAGGAATGCATACAAGCCAATCATTGTGTCCACGGGTCAAGCTAATATTTATGAATGCATACAAGCCAATCACAGTATCCACGTGTCAAGCTAATATTTACGAATGCATACAAGCCAATCACAGTATCCACGGGTCAAGCTAATATTTATGAATGCATACAAGCCAATTATAGTATCCACCGGTCAAACTAATATTTAGGAATGCATACAAGCCAATCATAGTGTCCACGGGTCAAGCTAATATTTATGAATACATACAAGCCAATCATAGTGTCCACGGGTCAAGCTAATATTTAGGAATGCATACAAGCCAATCATAGTGTCCACCGGTCAAGCTAATATTTAGAAATGCATAAAAGCCAATCATAATATCCACTAGTCAAGCTAATATTTAGAAATGCATACCAGCCAATCATAGTGTGCACCGGTCAAGCTGATAGTTAGGAATGCATACAAGCCAATCATAGTGTCCACGGGTCAAGCAAATATTTATGAATGCATACAAGCCAATCACAGTATCCACGGGCCAAGCTAATATTTATGAATACATACTAGCCAATCATAGTATCCACGGGTCAAGCTAATATTTATGAATGCATACAAGCCAATCATAGTGTCCACGGGCCAAGCTAATATTTAGGAATGCATAAAAGCCAATCATAGTGTCCACAAGTCAAGCTAATATTTATGAATCCATAGAAGCCAATCACAGTATCCACGGGTCAAGCTAATATTTACGAATGCATACAAGCCAATCATAGTATCCACGGGTCATGCTAATATTTATAAATGCATACAAGCCAATTATAGTATCCACCGGTAAAGCTAATATTTAGGAATGCATACAAGCCAATCATAGTGTCCACGGGTCAAGCTAATATTTATGAATACATACAAGCCAATCATAGTATCCACGGGTCAAGCTAATATTTAGGAATGCATACAAGCCAATCATAGTGTCCACCGGTCAAGCTAATATTTAGGAATGCATAAAAGCCAATCATAGTATCCACGGGTCAAGCTAATATTTAAGAATACATACAAGCCAATCATAGTATCCACTGATCAAGCTAATATTTATGAATGCATACAAGCCAATCATAGTGTCCATCGGTCAAGCTAATATTTAGGAATGCATACAAGTCAGTCTTAGTATCCACGGGTCAAGCTAATATTTAAGAATATATACAAGCCAATCATAGTATCCACTGATCAAGCTAATATTGAGGATTACATACAAGCCAATCACAGTATCCACCAGTCAAGCTTATATTTTGGAATGCATACAAGCCAATCATAGTATCCACTGGTCAAGCTAATATTTAGAAATGCATACCAGCCAATCATAATGTGCACCGGTCAAGCGGATATTTAGGAATGCATACAAGCCACTCATAGTGTCCACGGGTCAAGCTAATATTTAGGAATGCATACAAGCCATTCACAGTATCCACGGGTCAAGCTAATATTTATTAATGCATACAAGCCAATCACAGTATCCACGGGTCAAGCTAATATTTATGAATGCATACAAGCCATTCACAGTATCCACGGGTCAAGCTAATATT
>NW_013683868.1:0-1905 GCF_000517525.1 Limulus polyphemus | reverse complement strand
GGAACTGGGAAGTAAGTACGGATAATGTTTTATAGTGTGTATCAGGAACAAGGAAGTAAACACAGATAATTGTTTGTAGTGTGTATCAGTAACAGGGAAGTAAACACAGATAATTGTTTGTAGTGTGTATTAGGAAGTGGGAAGTAAGTACGGATAATGTTTTATAGTGTGTATCAGGAACAGGGAAGTAAACACAGATAATTGTTTGTAGTGTGTATCAGGAAATGGGAAGTAAGTAAGGATAATTGTTTATAGTGTGTATCCATTTCCTGATACACACTATAAACAATTATCTGTACTTACTTCCCTGTTCCTGGGAAGTAAGTACAGATAATTGTTTATAGTGTGTATCAGGAACAGGGAAGTAAGTACAGATAATTGTTTATAGTGTGTATCAGGAACAGGGAAGTAAACACAGATAATTGTTTATAGTGTGTATCAGGAACTGGGAAGTAAGTACAGATAATTGTTTATAGTGTGTATCAGGAACAGGGAAGTAACACAGATAATTGTTTATAGTGTGTATCAGGAAACTGGGAAGTAAGTACAGATAATTGCCTAGATCTATGTAGGTGATATAATGGAGTAAATTTAAACTGGTAATGTAGTAAGCCTAGATCTATGCAGGCGATATAATGGAGTAGATTTAAATTGGTAATGTAATAGGCCTAGATCTATGTAGGTGATATAATGGAGTAGATTTAAACTGGTAATGTAATAGGCCTAGATCTATGTAGGTGATATAATGGAGTAGATTTAAACTGGTAATGTAGTAGGCCTAGATCTACGCAGGTGATATAATGGAGTAGATTTAAACTGGTAATGTAGTAGGCCTAGATCTACGCAGGTGATATAATGGAGTAAATTTAGACTGGTAATGTAGTAAGCCTAGATCTATGTAGGTGATGTAATGGAGTAGATTTAAACTGGTAATGAAGTAGGCCTAGATCTACGCAGGTGATATAATGGAGTAAATTTAAACTGGTAATGTAGTAAGCCTAGATCTATGCAGGCGATATAATGGAGTAAATTTAAACTGTTTAACATGTTAGATCAGCATTTTTGACGAAGATTTAATGAGTCTAGACCTATACTATTAATATAATACATCAATAAGTATCTTGTTAATATAAAAAACCTAGAGGTATAATAAGATATAACAGTCGTTTTTTAACTAAACACAAACTTTCGAGATCATTTATGAGCTCTTCGTCAGGCGAGAGACAATTTGAACAGTGTCATTTTTGTAAAATTGGGTTAATATTAATCATATAATATCACAAACAAACCTTTTAATGGGTGTTGTAATGTTAATACTTCATAATAACTTAATAATGCTTAGGTTATTTAATTGTTAAGAGAATAATAATATAACGTTTCCAACAATGCCACAATAAGAATATATGGCCTAAGTAAAGGGAAGGAACTGTTGTTTAACAATACTTTTCTTTTGTAACGTAATAAATACTGTTGCTGGAAACGGAGATAGATAAAATAAACTTATTATTTCAGCGTTGTGTTTTTACAGTGATTTTATTTTAAAGCTTAATATTACTGCGATCTGATCAGTTCTAGGTTTTTCTGTCTTCCTGAACATATCTTGTTGCTCAGCATTTGAAAATGATCGAAGACAACAGTTATTATCCAAGTACAATAGAGAAGTCGTTGTCACTTAAACCACAAATGTATTTGTTTGTATTTAAATCTGTATGTGTCTTTTACTGGTAAAAGTTTATAATACTTTAAATTATGAACATTTTTTGCGAGCCATATATTAAATACGAAATGAAAACTTAAAATATCATTTTTACAAACAGAAACTACGAAAGTGACATAAATTCTAAACAATTCCAATATCTGTATTTTACTAATTATAATGTACACAAAATCAAGTTACCATAATGT
>NW_013683867.1:0-1905 GCF_000517525.1 Limulus polyphemus | reverse complement strand
GCTGTCACGACGTACCGTGACAATGTATGTACACGTGATAATTACCACATACCTGTCACGATGTACCGTGACAATGTGTTTACACGTGATAATTACCACATACCTGTCACGATGTACCGTGACAATGTGTTTACACGTGATAATTACCTCTAATACCTTTCACGATGTACCGTGACAATATTTGTGTTTTTAAGATATCTGCAGAAAACAAAAACATTAAAAAACTCTAGAGAGAGAGATTGTGCACAGAACGTTGTGGTAACTACAAACTGAATCAATTAAAGAAGCCCGTCTCCTAGTTACCGCAGTGCCTGGCGTCAAGCTTTACGTCAGAGGGGTCAGTCGTTTATTTCTGATGACCTTGTTTTGTTTTAGTGTTATGTTGTATCAATGTTCTTAAGAGTGCTCCAATATTTTATCATCTACAAGATAACAGACGGATCGACACATTAGAACATCATTAGTTAAATCATTTATTAGTTTCTAATACATCGATCCCATCTGAGAATCCATGTTGGACAGCAACATTCTTTTATTCAATGTAAGGACGTCCAGGCGGAGGAAATCTCCAGCTCTATTCTCCATTAGAGATCTGGATCTTACTTTGATCAATGTTACAGCTACAGATGTCGGATCTTTCTCTGTTCAATGTTACAGCTACAGATGTCGGATCTTACTTTGATCAATGTTACAGCTACAGATGTCGGAACTTTTTTTGATCAATATTACAGCTACAGATGTCGGATCTTACTTTGATCAATGTTACAGCTACAGATGTCGGATCTTACTTTGATCAATGTTACAGCTACAGATGTCGGATCTTTCTCTAATAAATGTTACAGCTACAGATGTCGGATCTTTCTTTGATCAATATTACAGCTACAGATGTCGGATCTTTCTTTGATCAATGTTACAGGTACAGATGTCGGATCCTACTTTGATCAATGTTACAGCTAGAGATGTCGGATCTTTCTCTAATAAATGTTACAGCTAGAGATGTCGGATCCTACTTTGATCAATGTTACAGGTACAGATGTCGGATCCTACTTTGATCAATGTTACAGCTAGAGATGTCGGATCTTACTTTGATCAATGTTACAGCTAGAGATGTCGGATCTTGCTTTGATCAATGTTACAGCTAGAGATGTCGGATCTTGCTTTGATCAATGTTACAGCTACGGGTTTCGGTTCTTAGTTTGATGGTTGTGAATATATTCCAATGTATGATTGTATCCTTACCATGATTAATGTGACTAACTTATTACTCTAGATAAAGAAATAAAAACAAACGGCAACAGCCTTCACCATCTTCACTCCGACAGACAACGAAACGATCTTTTACTTTCAGTATCGACGACGTTCACAAGTTCCTTGAAACAGTGAGCGATGCTTTTTACGTCAAACACATTTTAAAGTAGCTGGACATATAAATGGTACTTACCCTGACCTCTGGCTGACCTCTGGCTAAACCACGAAAGCAGTATCGCCCAATACACAAACTCTCGACCTTTCATAACAGTTGTCTTTATATCTTACACAACAGTCTCTGTCATTCGGCGTCTCTCTGCCAACAACGTCATGCGCATCTTTTGATACCTATCTTCGCAGGCAACATGTGCTGCCATCTTGTGATCAACGATGAAATGCACATCGAACAGTGAAGGGAACAAGCTGAAGTGATCTGGCCACCTCTTGGAAATTTCTTTTGTGCTTTCGATATTAGGCTTTTCATGGCGAGTTCAGAGAAATTATTATGTTCGTAGAAAAAGATACGTCAGAAAACACTGAATAAAATAAGAACGATATTTAGACTAAAACTCCTGTGTAATGCTTACTAATAGTTAACACTTGCCATCAAGTAAAGTGATTCCTGTGTAATTCGTACTAACAGTTAACACATGTCAT
>NW_013683866.1:1455-2549 GCF_000517525.1 Limulus polyphemus | reverse complement strand
TGTGGAAAACGGAAATCGATACTTAGCTGTTATATTTACACATAAAATTGAAAAGTCATTCAAGCGACATGAATTTCATGGTTAGCTATAGAAATAATGAAATCTACACTCGTGGATAGAAAACCCGCAGGAAATACCGAAAATAATCGAAAATAAATGTGTAACAAACATCAATAGTGTTAACATCAAAGAATACGCCAAATGTTATAAAAAACATTCAAAACTAGAGTTTGCTAAAAAGAACAATATAGAAGAAGGCTCGCATTTCTAAAGAGAACTATCATTCTGTATCTTATAATTCTTTAAATATACAAATGAAGATGAATGTAAGTGTCTTGTTTCCTAGATCTAATGTTATAAGGAATAATGCTATACTTTGTTTTTTTAAGAAATGTATTGGTATAATCTTTTTTTGGGTGTTTTTAATAGTTGTGTGAACACTATCACAAATGATGTTGTTGCAAATGTATTTGTTAAATAGTGATCCAAAACAAATAGTAAGAATACAAAAACACGTAAAACGATAGCGATACATATATCTCATTTCATTTCTTCTTATATAATTTGGTGTATTGTCCACAGAAAGAAAACACGAAAAATGCAAGTTAGCTATGGAAGTAGGTGAAAAGATCGAAAACTTGAAATAGTACCATAATTTTAGAGAAAATTCAAAGTAACATTGGAAAGAATGAAAAATGATAATTACACCATAATTACGTTCGATATCTAGCAATTACAAGAAAAATAGAAAAATAATTCAAACGAAAAGAATTTCACGTTATAATCTAACCAGCTACAGAAATAATAAAATCGGCACTTCTATATAGAAAACTTGCAAGTCATACGGAAAATTATGATTAAATGTATGAAAAAAGGAAATCGATACTTAGTTGTTGTAGTTACAGCTAAAATTCCAAATTTATTCAAACGAAACGAATTTCACGATATTAGCTGATCCGAAAGAGAAATAATGAAATCGATACTTAGTTGTTATACTTAGAGCTAAAATTAAAAATTCATTCAAACGAAACGAATTTCACGATATTATATACAGAAATAATGAAATTCATACTTATGGATAGAAAACTTGCAAG
>NW_013683866.1:0-812 GCF_000517525.1 Limulus polyphemus | reverse complement strand
GAACGTTAAACTGTATCTCAAAAGATAGAAAAGAAAATGAAATGAGAGATATGTATCGAAAACACGAAAAACGCAAGGTAGCTGTGAAAGTAGGTGAAAAGATCGAAAACTTGAAAATATACCATAATTTTTAAAGAAAATTCAAAATAACATTGGAAAGAATGAAAAATGATAATTACACCAGAGGAAAAAGAAAGTCGATATCTAGCAATTACAGGAAAAATTGAAAAATAATTCGAACGAAACGAATTTCACGTTATAAGCTAACCAGCTACAGAAATAATGAAATCGACACTTCTATATAGAAAACTTGCAAGTCATACGAAAAATTATGATTAGATGTATGAAGAAAGGAAATCGATACTTAGTTGTTGTAGTTACAGCTAAAATTCAAAATTCATTCAAACGGAACGAATTTCACGATATTAGCTGGTCAGAAACAGAAATAATGAAATCGATACTTAGTTGTTATAGTTAGAGCTAAAATTCAAAATTCATTCAAACGAACGAATTTCACGATATTATATACAGAAATAATGAAATTCATACTTATGGATAGAAAACTTAGAAGACATAGAAAATTCTTCATTGTTGTTAACAACAAAGAATACGCTTAATGTTATAGAAGACGTTGAAAACTAGAGTTTACTAAGAAGAATAATATAGTAGAAGGCTTCATTTCTATACAGCACTATCATTGTGTATCTTATAAATTGTGAAATATCTAAATCACGATATATATAAGTGTAGTGTTAAATATAGATCTAGTGTTAAAAATGTAATAATACTATACTTTGTGTTTTAAAATATAC
>NW_013683865.1:0-1906 GCF_000517525.1 Limulus polyphemus | reverse complement strand
GAGTCACCATATAAACTAATCTTAACCCACAGAAATGGTGACTATTACTCAGACCTAGGTTTGAAAATGATCTAAAAAAGAGTCACCATATAAACTAATCTTAACCCACAGAAATGGTGACTATTACTCAGACCTAGGTTTGAAAATGATCTAAAAAAGAGTCACCATATAAACTAATCTTAACCCACAGAAATGGTGACTATTACTCAGACCTATGTTTGAAAATGATCTAAAAAAAGTCACCATATAAACTAATCTTAACCCACAGAAATGGTGACTATTGCTCGGACTTCCTTCTTGAAAGTGATCTAAAAGAGAGCCACCATATAAACTAATTTTAACCCACAGAAATAGTGACAAAGTCGTCACACAGATTTTTATCTTAAGTTTCAGCAATCAACGTTGCGCATACTTTCTTCTTTGAAGTAAATTAAAAGAGACAAAAACATTAACAAAAACTCTTTATTAGGCTATAAAGCACAGAGCAATGATAAATATACATTTCTCTAGAAGGCTATAAACAAACTAAACGAACGCGAGGCCCCAAGTGTTCAATCGCTTATCTTGTAGAACTTAAATTCTCAGAACGGTTTTTCTCGCGAAGCTTGTACGACGAAACGACAGTATTGAGAGACTGAGCGTAAACTGGTTTTGTCATGTACAAGGGATGGTTTTTGTGTACAATGAAACTGTGACAGAGAGTTAACACTGATGTCACTAGTATTCTTTTAGTGAGACCTCTACTGGACGATGTCGTAAAATGTAAGTCACAGTAAGAAAGTAGCTTTTGATTGGCTTCGCGGATAGATATCTCGTAAGATATAACTTTCCCAGTATCGTGGAGGTTTCGTATAATATGATCATGCTTTCAGTGTTATGTTCTAGGGTTACGTAACAGAGCTTCAAGGAGTTCGGTTAGTTTTCGTGATTGTTGTCACTGTAAACGTTTAATATGTTATTTTACTTATATGTAAAACAAAATATTTCGTTGGTGCTGGAGAATTCTTAAGCATTTCTGCTCAAAACGTTTGCTTATCGATATCTTTAGAAATTCTCGTGCGTTTCTTTGGCAAAATTTAAATATTCAACCGTCGCAATTCAGTTCTCGACTGCACAGAACACTCACGGGATAACTTCGGACTACACGTGCTGTAGGGTTGGACTTTAACAGATGGTCAGTTTCATCTTACACTCTCGTCAACAAGGTGGTTTTTTTCTGTTTTAAAATGTAACGCTATCTTCTATGAACAAATTCTTTACGCCTAACCTATCATTCACGTCTCTCCGGTGTCGAGTCGCTCCTCCAAAGCGAGAACGAACCTCGAGTCGAGGTTTTGACGCACGGTGTATACCGAGTTATGCTGCCTCCCAAACTCTACACCCCCCAAGACGTTCTAACGCAGCACTTCGATAAAGATGCATTGCATTTTAAAACGTATGAGAAATATATATTGCAAGTCAATGACTACATTATAACACACTAAAAATCAAATTATGTTTTTTTATGTATTGTTAAAGCTGGTTTTACGAAGCATATATATATATATATATACGTCGCAGTTCTTCTTGTTTTTTACGCACTTCTACGCGGGAATTTTATATTTAACATACGTAGATGAATACGAAATTACTTGAAATGCTTGTACGAGATAACAACTGTGATTAAGAAAAAGAGATTCAGCTAAATTTGGGCCTAATATGATATTCCTTATTTATAAATATATTATAACTTGACCGACTTAATTTACAATACTGAATAAAAAATGTTTTCTTGTAGGCGGAGTAACTGTCTTTATCTACACAATATGGTATTGTTGTAGCAACTGTCTTTATCTACACAATATGGTATCGTTGGAGTAACTGTCTTTATCTACACAATATGGTATGTTGGAGTAACTGTCTTTAT
>NW_013683864.1:0-1907 GCF_000517525.1 Limulus polyphemus | reverse complement strand
CAAGAAGAAACGTCTCACGTAATGAAATACATAAGTAAGTAGAAACATTTCACGTAATGAAATGCATAAACACGAAGAAACGTCTCACGTAATGAAATATATAAACAAGAAGAAACGTCTCACATAATGAAACACATAAACAAGAAGAAACGTCTCACGTAATGAAATACATAAACAAGAAGAAACGTCTCACGTAATGAAATACATAAGTAAGTAGAAACATTTCACGTAATGAAATGCATAAACACGAAGAAACGTCTCACGTAATGAAATACACAAACAAAGAGAAACACCTCATGTAATAAAATACATAAAGAAGAAACATCTCATATAATGAAATACATCAGAGGTTAGAACCACCAATTCGCAAACGCAAAAACATCTTTTTTCTGAATTAAGTCAATTATGTTTCTAAAACTTCAGAAATAATTTTCGTATTATGATAAATATTCAATCTTTCTTCATCACAAAAAAGTGTTTTCGATCCATTTACGAAACTTTTTATCCAGTTCCTGAGAGTTTTTCCAAGTCGAACGAACTGAATCGTTGGCACAACACCCACAATGGTGAACTATATATTCACCTAAACTTCGTTAGAAAATGACACTAAACACATCCAAATAACATGTTTCCCAGACAGCTTTATCAAACTGTTTATTCATCTGAATAACACCTTATATATATACAAATGGCTAAACGGCTAAGTCAGAACCCTCTTATGGTTCATTTAAGTGTCTCTAAATTAGAACAGCAGACCAAGCAATCGGTAGCATTCTACACCTAAAGTGTTACTCTTAACTTAAAAGTGGACAAAGCACACCCACAACTGTAAGTGTTTGGTGGCAACACATTTCGAACCCGACACCCTCGAATCTCAGTCCGATACATTCACCACCAGGCTAAGTTCAGGTCTGTTTTTTTTTTTAAGTAGATAACTATTAGTTGACAGTAAAGCATACTGATATCTAGAGTTTCATTATTTATTCAATTACTCTCAGTATTGTCTTTAACAAGCAACAGGCTAACAGTGATAATTAGTATCATGCGAATTGCCTCCTCCACCCATAAATGTATCTTCTGTGTTGTTTTTTTAATACAACTCAAACCATGTTACCCTAATAACATTATGTTTACAACTTATTATTATTGTTGTTAGAGTTACTTATTACTGCAAATTCTATATTCGCGATTTATTTATAATTAATTAATTTGATACACGTGACCTAAAATTATGTAATTAAAATAAACTTGTATACAACAAAATTATACAAGTTCAAAATATATTAAATATATATATATATATATAACTACGTAAAAGGATAAATATATATACACTAAAATAAACTTGTATACAACAAAATTACACAAGTTCAAAATATATTAAATATATATATATATATATATATATAACTACGTTAAAAGGATAAATATATACACTAAAATAAACTTTAACCTGATCACTACTCTCAGCACATTATTCTGAATAGTTTGTAATGTTCTTAAATTATTTATGTTAATATTAGACCAGGCCATCCCAGCATCATCTACTAAAGATCTAATATATGCTTTAAAAATTGTAATTAATGTACGACTTGTACACCAGTTTTGATTATGTATAATTGTTTTAAGCATGTTTAATTTAACCCATCACTTTTTGACTAAATATTCAATATGGCTTTTCCAGTTTAATGTTCTATCGCAAGAGACATCTAAATATTTAACATTGTCTACTTTAATAATTTCAATGTTGTATATTTCAAGTTTAGCATTTGCTATATCTCTAATATTATTTTTTTTAAATATTATTTTTACGATAGAATATTACAAATTAAGGTTTTATCTTGGTTAAGTTACATATTCTGTAAATTACACCATAATTCCAAATTCACAAGAGCCAGTTGTAAATT
>NW_013683863.1:1774-2799 GCF_000517525.1 Limulus polyphemus | reverse complement strand
TTCTTATTGACAGTACACAGTATCGTTAAATCTTGTGTCTTCTTATTGACAGTACACAGTATTGTTAAATCTTGGGTCTTTTTATTGACAGTACACAGTATCGTTAAATCTTGTTTAAGAAGACAACGATACTGTGTACTGTCAAGAATCTTGTGTCTTCGTCACAAGATTTTACGATACTGTGTACTGTCAATAAGAAGACACAAGATTTAACGATACTTTGTACTGTCAATAATTCTTATTGAAAGGACACATTATTGTTAAATATTGTTTCTTACTGACAGTACACAGTATTGTTAAATCTTGGGCTTTTTATTTGACAGTACACAGTATCGTTAAATCTTGTGTCTTCTTATTGACAGTACACAGTATCGTTAAATCTTGTGTCTTCTTATTGACAGTACACAGTATTGATAAATCTAGTGTATTCTTAATGAAAGTACACAGTATCGTTAAATCTTGTGTCTTCTTATTGAAAGTACACAGTATCGTTAAATCTTGTGTATTCTTATTGACAGTACACAGTATCGTTAAATCTTGTGTCTTTTTTTGACAGTATACAGTATCGTTAAATCTTGGGTCTTTTTTTGATAGTACACAGTATTGTTAAATCGTGTGTTTACTTACTGACAGTACACAGTTTTGTTAAATATTGTGTCTTCTTATTAAAATTACACAGTATCGTTAAATCTTGTGTCTTCTTATTGACAGTACACAGTATCGTTAAATCTTGGGTCTTCTTATTGACAGTACACAGTATTGTTAAATCTTGGGTCTTTTTATTGACAGTACACAGTATCGTTAAATCTTGTGTCTTCTTATTGATAGTACACAGTATCGTTAAATCTTGTGTCTTCTTATTGACAGTACACAGTATCGTTAAATCTTGTGTCTTTTTTTGACAGTATACAGTATCGTTAAATCTTGGGTCTTTTTTTTGATAGTACACAGTATTGTTAAATCGTGTGTTTACTTACTGACAGTACACAGTTTTGTTAAATATTGTGTCTTCTTATTAAAATTAC
>NW_013683863.1:0-883 GCF_000517525.1 Limulus polyphemus | reverse complement strand
GTTTACTTATTGACAGTACACAGTTTTGTTAAATATTGTGTCTTCTTATTAAATGTACACAGTATCGTTAAATCTTGTGTTTTCTTTTTGACAGTACACAGTATCGTAAAATCTTGTGTCTTCTTATTGACAGTACATTGTATTGTTATATCTTGTGTCTTCTTATTGAAAGTACACAATATCGTTAAATCCTGTGTCTTCTTATTGACAATACACAGTATCGTTAAATCTAGTGTATTCTTAATGAAAGTACACAGTATCGTTAAATCTTGTGTCTTTTTATGGACAGTACACAGTATCGTTAAATCTTGTGTATTCTTATTGACATTACACAGTATCGTTAAATCTTGTGTCTTTTTTTGACAGTATACAGTATCGTTAAATCTTGTGTCTTTTTATTGATAGTACACAGTATTGTTAAATCGTGTGTTTACTTATTGACAGTACACAGTTTTGTTAAATATTGTGTCTTCTTATTAAAAGTACACAGTATCGTTAAATCTTGTGTCTTCTTATTGACAGTACACAGTATCGTTAAATCTTGTGTCTTCTTATTGACAGTACACAGTATTGTTAAATCTTGGGTCTTTATATTGACAGTACACAGTATCGTTAAATCTTGTGTCTTCTTATTGACAGTACACAGTATCGTTAAATCTTGTGTCTTCTTATTGACAGTACACAGTATCGTTAAATCTTGTGTCTTCTTATTGACAGTACACAGTATCGTTAAATCTTGTGTCTTCTTATGGACAGTACACAGTATCGTTAAATCTTGTGTCTTCTTATTGACAGTACACAGTATCGTTAAATCTTGTGTCTTCTTATTGACAGTACACAGTATCGTTAAATCTTGTGTCTTCTTATTGACAGTACACAGTAT
>NW_013683862.1:1648-2690 GCF_000517525.1 Limulus polyphemus | reverse complement strand
TAAATACTGTGTACTATCAATAAGAACACACAAGATTTAACGATAGTGTGTACTCTCAGTAAGAAAACACAAGATTTAACAATAATTTGTCCTGTCAATAAGAAGACACAAGATTTAACTATACTGTGTTATGTCAATAAAAAGACGCAAGATTTATAAATACTGTGTACTATCAATAAGAACACACAAGATTTAACGATACTGTGTACTGTCAGTAAGAAAACACAAGATTTAACAATAATGTGTCCTGTCAATAAGAAGACACAAGATTTAACAATACTGTGTACTGTCAATAAGAAGACACAAGATTTAACGATACTGTGTACTGTCAATCAGAAGACACAAGATTTAACGATACAGTGTACTTTCAATAAGAAGACACAAGATTTAACAATACTGTGTACTGTCAATAAGAAGACACAAGATTTAACAAAACTGTGTACTGTCAATAAGAATACACACGATTTAGCAATACCGTGTACTGTCAATAAAAAGACACAAGATTTAACAATACTGTGTACTGTCAAAATGAAGACACAAGATTTATAAATACTGTGTACTATCAATAAGAACACAGAAGATTTAACGATAATGTGTACTGTCAGTAAGAAAACACAAGATTTAACAATAATGTGTCCTGTCAATAAGAAGACATAAGATTTAACAATACTGTGTATTGTTAATAAGAAGACACACGATTTAACAATACTGTGTACTATCAATAAAAAGACGCACGATTTAATGATACTGTGTACTGTCAATAAGAAGACACAATATTTAACGATACTGTGTACTTTCAATTATTAGACACAAGATTTAACAATACTGTGTTCTGTCAATAAGAAGACACAAGATTTACTATACTGTATAGTGTCAATAAGAAGACACAAGATTTAACAATACTGTGTACTGTCAATAAGAAGACACAAGTTTTAACAATACTGTGTACTGTCAATAAGAAGACACAAGATTTAATAATACTGTGTACTGTCAATAAGAAGACACAAGATTTAACAATACTGCGTACTGTTTATACAAATAC
>NW_013683862.1:0-866 GCF_000517525.1 Limulus polyphemus | reverse complement strand
CAATAAGAAGACACAAGATTTAACAATACTGTGTACTGTCAATAAGAAGACACAAGTTTTAACAATGCTGTGTACTGTCAATAAGAAGACACAAGATTTAACAATACTGTGTACTGTCAATAAGAAGACACAAGTTTTAACAACACTGTATAGTGTCAATAAGAAGACACAAGATTTAACAATACTGTGTACTGTCAATAAGAAGACACAAGATTTAAAAATACTGTGTACTGTCAATAAGAAGACACAAGATTTAACAAAACTGTGTACTGTCAATAAGAATACACACGATTTAGCAATACCGTGTACTGTCAATAAAAAGACACAAGATTTAACAATACTAAGTACTGTCAAAATGAAGACACAAGATTTATAAATACTGTGTACTATCAATAAGAACACAGAAGATTTAACGATAATGTGTACTGTCAGTAAGAAAACACAAGATTTAACAATAATGTGTCCTGTCAATAAGAAGACATAAGATTTAACAATACTGTGTATTGTTAATAAGAAGACACACGATTTAACAATACTGTGTACTATCAATAAAAAGACGCAAGATTTAATGATACTGTGTACTGTCAATAAGAAGACACAATATTTAACGATACTGTGTACTTTCAATTATTAGACACAAGATTTAACAATACTGTCTACTGTCAATAAGAAGACACAAGATTTATAAATACTGTGTACTATCAATAAGAATACACAAGATTTAACAATAATGTGTCCTGTCAATAAGAAGACACAAGATTTAACAATAATATGTATTGTCAATAAGAAGACACACGATTTAACAATAATGTGTACTGTCAATAAGAAAACACAAGACTTAACAATAATGTGTCCTGTCAATAAGA
>NW_013683861.1:0-1908 GCF_000517525.1 Limulus polyphemus | reverse complement strand
AGTATGTTATAGTCAAGCTAGATGTAGGTCTAGTAAAGTAGTTGACTATAGCAACTAGTGAAGCAGTTAACCGTAGCAACTACTTGTTTGTATGGAGATACAGATCAATTTTTATTCTTGCTTGTCAGGGGTGTTGTACCAGTTAAATATTTACTCTTTTTATGTTATTAAATAGAAGTTCCTACTTTAAATGAAGTTTTGCTCTTTCCATTCATTTACATCACAGTGTTATGTTTTTTAACTACAAATGCTAAACACTGTATCCCTGAAGCTAGTTCTGTTGAAATAGTCAAAACTCTGTACTGAAGTGAAACTATATATAATTTAATTTACAACTTACATGAGCTTAAAATAATATTGCAAGATTTATTTTATTGAGGGAGAATTTCACAAAATTGCTGGGAACTATTTTAATTTAAACATAAATAGCTTTCAACTTTGATATATATATATATATGATTATGTTACATTAAAAAAAAACTGCTCATTATGGCTACTGAATATTTTGACAAAAACGTTTCTCACTTAAAAATACAAAATATTATTTGTAACTAAATTTAGATATGTTATTCAGTCTTTAGAGATTTTGTTATAATTTTTGGGATTGGGTGACTTTGATGTAATATATGTTATCAAGGTAGAAAAACATTATATTAGTGATATACAGGTAGCCTAGGACATAGTGTACATCAGTCCATACAGCATATATAGATGCAAAGATGATGAACCAAAAGTTATAAAATAGCATTTTCTGTGACTTCTTCTTAGCTGTGTCAAAGAATTGTTTTTGTTCATAAAATCAGTCAGGACAGAAAGTGTTTAAATTATATCATTAGAAGGATTAACACCTTCTTTATTCTAAAAGATATTACTGTACAGAGAATTTAAAAATGATTGTCTTCTTTGTAGAAGAAGTATTTTCAAAAGTAATACTGATTTACTGATGCCATATTTACGAAGTGAAATGTGCAATAAAGAATGAATTTTACCGGCAAAACCAAAACTAACAGTGAATTGGAAAATGTGGTCTATTGATAAATTAGAAATCATAGATAGCTCATTAAGTCTTAAACTAAACAGAGTGAGTTGCATTATAATAAAAGAAACTTATTGAAATCAATCTGCCAATATACACTTTTTTTTAAGAATTAAATAAAAGTACATTTAATACAGGATAATAAGAACCATTTGAGTAGTTAATTGGAACTAGTTTTATTGAAAATAAACAGTAGTAAAAACTATACCTAAATCATCTAAAAATATTTCTATCTTTGAACAACAGAGTTTGTTTTATTGCAGTAACGTAGGAGTTAAAATTTGATGCATGCTTTAACTCTTTTGTTTTATTCTATACCTAGCTAAAAGAAATTATATCTGAACAACCTGTTATCTTAATATATGTCTCCTTGTTTTTTAAATTTATGCACATGTATTTCATTCAGATTACTTCTTTGTGGACAGAAAAGAAATGGAAAATGCTATTAAAAATGAAGATTTTATAGAGTTTGTAGAGTTCTCAGGGAATATGTACGGAACAAGGTGAGGATATTACTTTTATTGCTTAGATTTTAAGTCGCATAAATTTAGAAATTCAGTTATATTTTCCTGCCTAAACAGAATAAAATACTTTTGCCCAAACTACTGTTATAGATAAATCTGTCCTTTAAGTATTTCACAATTGAATTACACAAGTAAGTTTTACTAGTTTGTTATAAGTAGATTTCTTGAGTGACCATTGTTCTGCAAGCCGTGAGAAGAAAAACTTGGATAAATGGTACTAAAGAATACATTAACACATCTAAATAAAAACGTTTTATTTTGTGCAGACACCCTTCGTCATGCAATAAACACCGTGTTACAATAGAATTAGTTTCCATTAGACAGACACCCTTCGTCATGCAGTAAAAA
>NW_013683860.1:0-1909 GCF_000517525.1 Limulus polyphemus | reverse complement strand
AAACTAGGTTCTGTACCTCAAGTGATAGTGAAGGTGGGTAGTTTAAACAATCTGTTTGAGTAATTAGCTGTGATGTAGCTCGGTTTGAGCTGATTATTAACTAAGCCTAGAAAAATATTACTACTTCATTGATATAAGTTATAAAATTCTTGAATTGTTTGTAAAAATCTTCAAAGAAAAGCCCTACACTTTCTTCTTAAATATGAGAGAAACGGTTTTTATAACATCTAAAAAGGTCTGTAATGCTATGAGATACAATGGATATATATATATAATGTGATATATAACTACCAAGGTGTTATCTCGCGAAGCTGTTGAAAGTCGACCATTTGAAGTTGGTCTGCAAGAGAGAGAGAGAATGAACTCATCATAATAGAATGGGTTAGATGTTTGTATAAAGTATGACATAAATAGTTCTATTAGTGAAGCATGTTCGATGTTTAAATGTGTGAAGAATAATGATGTTTCAGGCAGTAGGGAAAAGGACGATGTTTGGTTTCTGGTCTTCCTTTCTACCCGACAGTCCTTCAACAGCCTACGTACCTCAGAACCAGACCGTTCTTACATCAATTTTAAAAGATCCATCCCTACAGGTGTGTAACTGTGTCTCAGCATGTGAGTAAACATTAACTAACAGTGTAAAGAATCAGGTCAATGAATATATGTAACAACACAAGAACATGAGCTTATTATTCTGTTCTTGATTTTATATTTTTAATGACCCTAAAAATATATGTTCTTTAATTTATAGAGAAAAAACAGTTTCCACATAAATATTCTGCAATAATGGTATATTTATATGAAGATAAATTTAAAACTTGATGATATACAAATACTTCATCTTCAGTAATACTTCTTTCATCTTCTGTAACTTACATGAGTAGCATAATAATCAGTCGTACGGCCCCTCATTCGTAGGGGGGAGCTGTTCAAATGGTTATTGTGTTCTGAGGTTACTCCCTTCTGCTGTTAACATTGATCGTAACGTATAAAAATAAAAAATTTAACATGTTTCGCACCTAATGTTTTTGTAGGAGTTCTCAAGTTGCAGGCAATATATAAAGTTTTATCAATAATTTACATAATACGGGAGGGATGTTTTGGGTGAAATTATTTTAGTTTTTACTTTATTTTTTCAACATGATAGCTTATAAGAAAAACGTTTACCATCTTGAAACTACTATTATAATTGATATTAATCAGAGAAAGATACCTACTTAGGAACTGAAAATTAATACAGTAATGAGTATATCTGAGTAGGTTTAATGTTTGTACTTATAAAGGTTAATATGAGGTTTCCCTCAATTTTAATCACATTTCTGGCCATAAACCCCATAATATCTCAACCAGCTTAAGAGATTTAGGATAGCTCTAAATCCTCAATGTAAAATAATATCTATGATGGAAGTATAAACGCATAAAAAATAATTAAGCTAGATGAATAAACATTCTAATCAATACTGTTAAGGGAAATAACATTAAAGTAAGGACTAAAGTAATATAAGTCCCAATCTCCTTCTCCTCTCTATGTTTTGAGTGTGTAGTTGTATCTGTGCACATTCTATGATAGGAGATGTAATTTTTTTTTAGGTACGAGCTGGAGCCTTGGCATTTCTCACAGAACTTCTCGAAGGATCAAAACCGTTCCTGTCTTTAGCTGAAGAAAGGTTGGTAACATTTGACTTTTTTTATTTAACTTCATGGAATAAAATTTTGTCTTTTAGTTTAGTCAGGTGAACATTTCTTGTTTCTATAAACTTTATAAATTGTTTTTTTACACATGCATACAACTGAGCCTGTAGGTTTAACGTTCGACATTTGTCCTGGTGGATAACATGCAGGAACCCCAATTAAGTAACTTGTACAAGTTGTTCCTTGTAGTTGTTCTACAAGTTAGAATGTCCACTGA
>NW_013683859.1:1325-2733 GCF_000517525.1 Limulus polyphemus | reverse complement strand
TAGTTGTACCAAGTAAGGCTAAAGATGAATATGGTGGTTATAAATTCGGTAACTAGAGTTACACCTAGGTGTTCGTGGAGTTGTTGTACCAAAAAACGCTAAAGATGAGTATGGGGTTATTAATTCGGTAACCAGATTTAAAATAAAGTGTTCATGGAGTAATTGTTCCAAGTAAGGCTAAAGATGAGTATGGTGGTTATAAATTGTATAACTAATGTTACACCAATGTGTTCATAGAGTAGTTGTACCAAGTAAGGCTAAAGATGAATATGGTGGTTATAAATTCGGTAACTAGAGTTACACCTAGGTATTCGTGGAGTTGTTGTACCAAATAACGCTACATATGAGTATGGTGGTTACAAATTCAGTAACTAGATTTACGCCTAGGTGTTCGTATAGTTGTTGTACCAAATAATGCTAAAGATGAGTATGGGGGTTATAAATTAGGTAACAAGAGTTAAACCTAAGTGTTCATGGAGTAGTTGCACCAAATAAGGCTAAAGATGAGATAACCACCATGAGTATGTGGTTATAAATTAGGTAACTAGAGTTACACCTAGGTATTCGTGAAGTAGTTGTACCAAGTAAGGCTAAAGATGAATATGGTGGTTATGGCACAACTACTCCATGAACATATAGATGTAAATATAGTTACCGAATTTGTAACCAACATACTCGTCTTTAGCATTATTTGGTACAACTACTCCATGAACACATAGGTATAATTCTAGTTACCGAATTTATAACCACCATACTCATCTGTAGCGTTATTTGGTACAACAACTCCACGAATACCTAGGTGTAACTCTAGTTACCGAATTTAAGTAAGGCTAAATATGAGTATGGTGGATATAAATTCAATAACTAGAGTTACACCTAGGTATTCGTGGAGTTGTTGTACCAAATAACGATACAGATGAGTATGGGGGTTATAAATTCGGTAACTAGAGTTAAACCTAAGTGTTAATAGGAGTAGTTGTACCAAGTAAGGCTAAAGATGAGTATGGTGGTTATAAATTTTGTAACTAAAGTTACACCTAGGTGTTCATGGAGTAGTTGTACCAAATAAGGCTAAAAATGAGTGTGGTGGTTATAAATTCGGTAACTAGAGTAACACCTAGGTGTTCGTGTAGTTGTTTTACCAATTAAGGCTAACGATGAGTATGGTGGTTATAAATTAGGTAACTAGAGTTAGTCCTAGGTATTCATGGAGTAGTTGTACCAAGTAGGGCTAAAGATGAGTATGGTGGTTATAAGTTCTGTAATTAGAGTTACACCTAGGTGTTCATGGAGTAGTTGTTCCAGTAAGACTAAAAATGAGTATGGTGGTTATAAATTCGGTAACTAGAGTAACACCTAGGTGTTCGTGGAGTTGTTGTACCAAGTAAGGCTAACGATGAGTATGGTG
>NW_013683859.1:0-501 GCF_000517525.1 Limulus polyphemus | reverse complement strand
TAGTTGTACCAAATAAGGCTAAAAATGAGTATGGTGGTTTTAAATTCTATAACTAGAGTTACACCTAGGTATTCGTGGAGTTGTTGTACCAAATAACGATACAGATGAGTATGGGGGTTAAAAATTCGGTAACTAGAGTTAAACCTAAGTGTTCATTGAAGTAGTTGTACCAAGTAAGGCTAAAGATGAGTATGGTGGTTATAAATTTTGTAACTAAAGTTACACCTAGGTGTTCGTGGAGTAGTTGTAATAAAATAAGACTAAAAATGAGTATGGTGGTTATAAATTCGGTAACTAGAGTAACACCTAGGTGTTCGTGGAGTTGTTGTACCAAGTAAGGCTAACGATGAGTATGGTGGTTATAAATTAGGTAACTAGAGTTAGTCCTAGGAATTCGTGGAGTAGTTGTACCAAGTAGGGCTAAAGATGAGTATGATGGTTATAAATTCTGTAATTAGAGTTACACCTAGTTGTTCATAAAGTAGCTGTACCAATTAAGGC
>NW_013683858.1:0-1909 GCF_000517525.1 Limulus polyphemus | reverse complement strand
TATATTGTTAGATTAATGTTTACTTGTCACAAGACATTAACTAGTATAGTTGTAGTATAATTTTTAACACTACATTAATCTAACAATATGTATACATATACTTGTCAAAAGACATTAACTAGTATAGTTGTAGTATAATGTTTAACACTACATTAATCTAACAATATGGGCAATAACGTTGTTATAGATAACTCTACACTTTGTACAAACAACGCTGTAAACATTGACAATAACTTTGTTAGAGATAACCCTACACTTTGTACAAACAACGCTGTAAACATTGGCAATAACTTTGTTATAGATAACTCTACACTTTGTACAAACAACGTTGTAAACATTGGCAATAACTTTGTTAGAGATAACCCTACACTTTGTACAAACAACGCTGTAAACATTGGCAATAACTTTGTTTTAGATAACTCTACACTTTGTACAAACAACGCTGTAAACATTAACCCTAACATGACCGTCCTTTGGGTGGAAACAAACTAACTACTTATATGATCCACGTGCTTACGTTTATATATGTTTTAAAGCACGTGACATTCAAATGTTCAACAATTTATAACGAATATACTATTAAAAAACGGTAAAAATTAAACACTATATATCATTCAACTTGTCATAAAACATTAACATATACATATATTTGTCGCAAGACATTAACTAGTATAGTTGTAGTATAATGTTTAACACTACATTAATCTAACAATATATATACATATACTTGTCACAAAACATTAACTAGTATAGTTGTAGTATAATGTTTAACACGACATTAATCTAACAATATATATATATATATATACATATACTTGTCACAAGACATTAACTAGTATAGTTGTAGTATAATGTTTAACACGACATTAATCTAACAATATATATACATATACTTGTCACAAAACATTAACTAGTATAGTTGTAGTATAATGTTTAACACTACATTAATCTAACAATATATATACTTTGTTAGAGATAACCCTACACTTTGTACAAACAACGCTGTAAACATTGTTACTGTCAATGTTTACAGCGTTGTTTGTACAAAGTGTAGGGTTATCTATAACAAAGTTATTGTCAATGTTTACAGCGTTGTTTGTACAAAGTGTAGGGTTATCTCTAACAAAGTTATTGCCAATGTTTACAGCGGTGTTTGTACAAAGTGTAGAGTTATCTCTAACAGTCCCACAGTAATGTTTGGAAATGTTGGTGAATTGTCTTGGCTTTTTCTCATGGTTTTATTTAGAAACTGCTTTTAAACTTATTTATTATATACACTATCATTGAACCTATTCAGACTGGTTTCGGTGCTCTACTGGATTTTATGCTAATGTTTCAGGTTATGCTCTTTTAATACATTCAAGTATAGTTTAAGTGTTTACATCTAAAGTCATTCACCTTCCCAGGAAACTTTTGTTTTTCAGCAAAAAACTTCCAACCCGAACGTAACAATTCAGAAGACGGATTTTTTTATATACATAGCATCGTTTCATTGTTCTCACGGTTATAAAAAGTATTATGGCTTTGATTATTCTATAACTTGGTGGTGAATCATTGGCAAAGTCATCCAAGCTTGACTTATTTTGTGGTCTCATTATATTTTACCCCTACACAGACCAAAATCCTGAACTGCTGAGCCCACTAACTGTGTATAAGTATCCTTTACATCTGTGGCCAGGGTCTGCTGGGTCCAAAAGCGTTTTATTAGAACTCACAGTTTTTTTTTACACAAACATTGAATGCGATGCTTTTCTCAGAAAAGAACATCCCGGCATTCCTTTTCTCGGTTTCTATTGAACAAAGCCTAACAATCATCAGTAAATAATGTCTTCTATATCCATAAGAACATTTTCCACGTCATAAAGGTAAAAAAAAATATATATATTCGTATTAACTATCAAATACAATA
>NW_013683857.1:1246-2303 GCF_000517525.1 Limulus polyphemus | reverse complement strand
CCTGGTGTAGTAAATACTCTACATATTGTACATATCCCTGGTGCAGTAAATACTCTACATACTGTATCCTATCACTGGTGCAGTAAATACTCTACATAGTGTACCCTATCCGTGGTGTAGTAAATACTCTACATATTGTACATATCCCTGGTGCACTAAATACTCTACATACTGTATCCTATCACTGGTGCAGTAAATACTCTACATAGTGTACCCTATCCCTGGTGTAGTAATTACTCTACATACTGAACCCAATCTTTTGTGCAGTAAATTCTCTATATAGTGTACCCTATCCCTGGTGCAGTAAATACTCTACATTGTGTACAATATCCGTGGATTAGTAAATACTCTACATATTGTACCTATCCCTGGAGCAGTAAATACTCTACATACTGTACCCTATCCCTGGTGTAGTAAATACTATACATACTGTACCCTATCCCCGGTGTGGTAAATACTCGATATATTGTACCTTTCCCTGGTGTCGTAAATACTCTACATAGTGTACTCTATTCCTGGTGCGGTAAATACTCTATATATTGAACCCTATACCTGGTTAAGTAAATACTCTACATAGTGTACCCTATCGCTGGTGCAGTAAATACTCTACATACAGTACCCTATACATGGTGGAGTAAATACTCTACATACTGTACCCTATCCTTGGTGCAGTAAATACTCTACATTGTGTACCCTATCCGTGGATTAGTAAACACTCTACATATTGTACCTATCCCTGGAGCAGTAAATACTCTACATACTGTACCCTATCCTGGTGTAGTAAATACTCTACATACTGTACACTATCCCTGGTGTGGTAAATACTCGAT
The DNA here is from genome assembly GCF_000517525.1 of Limulus polyphemus. Taxonomy (NCBI): domain Eukaryota; kingdom Metazoa; phylum Arthropoda; class Merostomata; order Xiphosura; family Limulidae; genus Limulus; species Limulus polyphemus. Next base: position 1,473 of record NW_013683857.1, on the reverse strand, counting down.
ATATTGTACCTTTCCCTGGTGTCGTAAATACTCTACATAGTGTACTCTATTCCTGGTGCGGTAAATACTCTATATATTGAACCCTATACCTGGTTAAGTAAATACTCTACATAGTGTACCCTATCCCTGGTGCAGTAAATACTCTACATAGTGTACCCTATCCGTGGTGTAGTAAATACTCTACATATTGTACCTATCCCTGGAGCAGTAAATACTCTACATACTGT
>NW_013683857.1:0-853 GCF_000517525.1 Limulus polyphemus | reverse complement strand
CTCTACATACTGTACCCTATCCCTGGTGTGGTAAATACTCGATATATTGTACCTTTCCCTAGTGTCGTAAATACTCTACATAGTGTACTCTATTCCTGGTGGGGTAATACTCTACATAGTGTACCCTTTCCCTGGTGTAGTAAATACTCTACATAGTGTACCCTATCCCTGGTGTAATAACTACTCTACATATTGTACCTGTCTCTAGTGCAGTAAATACTCTACATACTGTACCCTATCCCTGGTGTAGAAAAGTTACTTTACATACTGTACCTTATCTCTGGTTCAGTAAATATTCTACATACTGTACCCTATTCTGGTGTAGTAAATACTCTACATAGTGTATCCTATCCCTGGTGCAGTAAATACTCTACATAGTGTACCCTATCCGTGGTGTAGTAAATACTCTACATATTGTACCTATCCCAGGAGCAGTAAATACTCTATATATTGTAACCTATCCTGGTGTAGTAAATACTCTACATACTGTACACTATCCCTGGTGTGGTAAATACTCGATATATTGAACCTTTCCCTGGTGTCGTAGATACTCTACATAGTGTACACTATTCCTGGTGTAGTAAATACTCTACATACGGTACCCTATTCCTTGTTCAGTAAATAATCTACATATTGTACCCTATCCATGGTGTAGTAAATACTCTACATAGTGTACACTATTCCTGGTGTAGTAAATACTCTACATACGGTACCCTATTCCTTGTTCAGTAAATAATCTACATATTGTACCTCTCCCTGTTGCGGTAATACTCGACATACTGTAACCTATACCTGGTGTAGTAAATACTCTACATACTGTATCCTATCCCTGGTGCAGTAAATACTCTACATA
>NW_013683856.1:0-1912 GCF_000517525.1 Limulus polyphemus | reverse complement strand
ACACTATAACGTTGCCTAGTAATATGAAGAGTTATACCTTCTAACTGTTTGTTTTAAAGGAGTTATGAAAGGTTTTGCGTTTTGTACCAGTACGTTGTTCCATTTGGACGGATCATCTCCAAATTTTGTATGAACGTTCGTTGCATACTTGCGTATTTACATGCAAAATTCTAGCCTTCAATTATCATTTTTGCGACTTTTGTGGTCATTTTATGTTACTCTTTTATTGGCTTTTCTGAAAGCGTATGTGTACTGAGGTGAAGCTTTTTTTACTGATTGTTTCTCGATTTCTTGTTACCAAAGGATCCTAAATTGATGATTCTTCACCAAATTTGGTATGTAGGTACACTATAACGTTGCCTAGTAATATGAAGAGTTATACCTTCCTACTGTTTGTTCTAAAGGAGTTATGTAACGTTTTGCGTTTTGTACCAGTATTTCGTTCCATTTGGACGGATATTCTCAAAATCTTTTCAAGAACGTTCGTTGCATACTTGCGTATTTACATTCAAAATTCTAGCCTTGTATTATCATTTTTGCGAATTTTATGGTCGTTTTTATGTTACTCTTTTATTGGCTTTTCTGAAAGCGTATGTGTACTGCAGTGAGCGCTTTTAGTTACTGATTGTTTTTCGATTTCTTGTTACCAGAGGGTCCTAAATTGATGATTCTTCACCAAATTTGGTATGTAGGCACACTATAACGTTGCCTAGTAATATGAAGAGTTATACCTACCTACTGTTTGTTCTAAAGGAGTTATGGAACGTTTTGCGTTTTGTACCAGTATTTCGTTCCATTTGGACGGATCTTCTCGAAATTTGTTCATGAACGTTCGTTGCATACTTGCGTATTTACATTCAAAATTCTAGCCTTGTATTATCATTTTTGCGAATTTTATGGTCGTTTTATGTTACTCTTTTATTGGCTTTTCTGAAAGCGTATGTGTACTGCAGTGAAGCTTTTAGTTACTGATTGTTTTTCGATTTCTTGTTACCAGCGAAGAATAATCAATTTAGGACCCACCAAAAAGTGTACCTACATACCAAAATATGCAGAGTTTTACCTTCTTACTCTTTGTTTTAAGGGAGTTATGGAACGTTTTGCGTTTTGTACCAGTACTTCGTTCCATTTGGACGGATCTAATTTCGAGAATTTCAAGAACGTTCGTTGCATAAGCAGTACACATACGCTTTCAGAAAAGCCAATAAAAGAGTAACATAAAACGACCACAAAAGTCGCAAAAATGATATTACTAGGCTAGAATTTTAATGTAAATACGCAAAAAAAGCTTATCTACAAAACGCAAAACGTTCCATAACTCCTTTAAAACAAAGAGTAGGAAGGTAAAACTCTGAATATAACGACGCAACGTTAAAGTGTACCTACATACCAAATTTGGTGAAGAATCATCAATTTAGGACCCTCTGGGAACAAGAAATCGAGAAATAATCAGTAACCTTAATACGTCGTTCCATTTGGATGGATCATCTCCAAATTTTGTATGAACGTTCGATGCATACTTGCGTATTTACATTAAATATTCTAGCCTTGTATTATCATTTTTGCGAATTTTGTGGTCGTTTTATGTTACTCTTTTATTGGCTTTTCTGAAAGCTTTTGTGAACTGCAGTGAAGGTTTTTTTACTGATTGTTTCTCGATTTCTTGTTACCAGAGGGTCCTAAATTGATGATTCTTCACCAAATTTGGTATGTAGGTACAGTTCAACGTTGTCGTAGCAATATGCAGAGTTTTACCTTCCTACTGTTTGTTTTAAAGGAGTTATGGAACGTTTTGCTTTTTGTACCAGTACTTCGTTCCATTTGGACGGACCTTCTCGAAATTATTTCAAGAACATTCGTGGCATACTTGCGTATTTACATGCAAAATTCTAGCCTTGTATTATCATTTTTG
>NW_013683855.1:0-1912 GCF_000517525.1 Limulus polyphemus | reverse complement strand
ATATGCATGGATGTGGTCAAAGAGAGCATATCATGACCTTTGATATGCATGGATGTGGTCAAAGAGGGCATATCATGACCTTTGATATGCATGGATGTGGTCAAAGAGAGCATATCATGACCTTTGAGAGAGTTACATTCGAAATTAAAAATTTTATTATCAATGTATATCAATAAATTTGGTATCAGAAAGTTTATTTTTTAAATATTAACGTGTCATTTAAAATATATTATCAAACTTCACTTCTACGTCTCTCTCCTTTTTTAGATTTTCTTTCTTCTCTTACACGCGTCCACCTATTAGAAACAGCCACTATAGACACTGACTTCAACATAAGAACCTTCCATCGCTTTCATGTTTTGAGATATCAGTAAATTTGTTACACCCATCACAGGAGCTCCTCCCAGATATCACTAAATTTGTTACACCCATCACAGAAGCCCCTCCCAGATATCAGTAAATTTGTTATACCCATCACAGAAGCTCCTCCAAGATATCACTAAATTTGTTACATCCATCATAGAAGCCCCTCCCAGATATCACTAAATTTGTTACACCCATCACAGAAGCCCCTCCCAGATATCACCAGAAGGGTATTTAACCCCATACACCATTAAGAAGGGTATTAAACATCATTCACATTAAGATGGTATTTAACCTCATACAATATTAAGATAGTATTTAACCTCATACACTATTAAGAAGGGTAATTAACCTCATACACTATTAAGATGGGTATTTAACCTCATACACTATTAAAAAGGGTATTTAACCTCATATACTATTAAGATGGGTATTTAACCTCAAGAGGAAGTAATGCTGGGTTTTAAATTTAAATACATTGTACCTGTGTAGAGGAAGTAATGCTGGGTTTTAAATTTAAATACATTGTACCTGTGTAAGGGAAGTAATACTGGGTTTTAATACGTCTTTCTTGTAGAATATTACATTGTTCTTGAATTCAACAACTTTGTATCTCTTTAGCTTCACCTCTCAGAACTGTTTAGCTTCACTTCTCGGAACTGTTTAGCTTAACCTCTTGTATCTCTTTAGCTTCACCTCTCAAGATTGTTTAGCTTCACTTCTCGGAACTGTTTAGCTTCACTTCTCGGAACTGTTTAGCTTCACCTCTTGTAACTCTTTAGCTTCACCTCTCGGGATTGTTTAGAAGAAGAATAGTCATCTATTTGAAAGCGCTCAAGTTTTGGGTTTCATTTTGAAAGTATTTAAAGGTGTTATTATAAAAAAGTGACACCAAATGAACTTCAGCACATAATGGCTGAATTGGATGATTTTCATTTAACTGGCTAATGATAGATAATGTAACTCAAAACTGCAGTTACCAGCTCATTACACTATTGTACCTTGTATATATGTTACAAAAACTCAGTATGTTGTCAGAATCAAGATATAATACAGTTCTCTGTAAAACTTGAAAACTTACTAATAATTGTTGAGTAATTAATCAAAGAGATATCTAAACTTTTCTCATGTGTATTGTAAAAATACTGACTTGAAAACATTAAAAATAGACGTTCTGTCTCTTTATAATCTCATTTACATACTGGTAAAAGAATGGTATTAAACACCATCCATTGACACATTAACTGAAGTTCCTTTGTTCACTGATGGATAGTTACTCTTTTTTTGTCCATTTCAGGAGAATTCCTCCTCGTTTAACTATTTATGTATGTCCTTCATCAGAGAAAGGTAAGAAAAATGCATTTCATTTTGTATGTATAAGTACAGTTTCTCAGATTAAAAAAGGATTTTAAAATAATTAACGTTAAACATAGAAATTGAAATAAAACAGACCCTAGGTTAAATACCCTTCTTAATAGTGTATGAGGTTAAATACCCTTCTTAATATTGTATTGTACCTGTGTTGTATTTAAATTTAAAACCCAGCATT
>NW_013683854.1:1343-2790 GCF_000517525.1 Limulus polyphemus | reverse complement strand
TAGGGGTCAGCAAGTCATTACATTGATATATGTTAAGGGTCAGTAAGTCATTACATTGATGTATGTTAGGGGTCAGCAAGTCATTACATTGATATATGTTAAGGGTCAGTAAGTCATTACATTGATGTATGTTATGGGTCAGCAAGTCATTACATTGATATATGTTAAGGGTCAGTAAGTCATTACATTGATGTATGTTATGAGTCAGTAAGTCATTACATTGATGTATGTTATGGGTCAGCAAGTCATTACATTGATGTATGTTAGGGGTCAGTAAATCATTACATTGAAGTATGTTATGGGTCAGCAAGTCATTACATTGATATAGGTTATGGGTCAGTAAGTCATTACATTGATGTATGTTATGGGTCAGTAAGTCATTACATTGATATATGTTAAAGGTCAGCAAGTCATTACATTGATATAGGGATGTATGTTATGGGTCAGCATCAATGTAATGACTTGACTGACTCATAACATACATCAATGTAATGACTTACTTACCCATAACATACATCAATGTAATGACTTGCTGACCCATAACCTATATCAATGTAATGACTTACTGACTCATAACATATTGTATGTTAGGGGGTATGTTAGGGGTCAGTAAATCATTACATTGAAGTATGTTATGGGTCAGCAAGTCATTACATTGATATAGGTTATGGGTCAGTAAGTCATTACATTGATGTATGTTATGGGTCAGTAAGTCATTACATTGATATATGTTAAAGGTCAGCAAGTCATTACATTGATATAGGGGGTCAGAAAGTCATTACATTGATATATGTTATGGGTCAGCAAGTCATTACATTGATATATGTTATGGGTCAGCAAGTCATTACATTGATATATGTTAAGGGTCAGTAAGTCATTACATGACTTACTGACCCATAACATACATCAATCACATTGATCTATGTTAGTGGTCAGTAAGTATCAATGTAATGGGGGTCAGCAAGTCATTACATTGTAATGACTTGCTGACCCATAACATATATCAATGTAATGACTTGCTGACCCCCTGACCCATAACATACATCAATACCCCTAACATACATCAATGTAATGACTTACTGACCCCTAACATATATCAATGTAATGACTTGGTAATGACTTACTGACCACTAACATACATCAATGTGATGACTTACTGATTGATGTATGTTATGGGTCAGCAAGTCATTACATTGATGTATGTTATGGGTCAGCAAGTCATTACATTGATGTATGTTATGGGTCAGCAAGTCATTACATTGATATAGTTATGGGTCAGCAAGTCATTACATTGATGTATGTTATGGGTCAGTAAGTCATTACTATGATGTATGTTATGGGTGGGTCAGTAAGTCATTACATTGATGTATGTTAGGGGTCAGCAAGTCATTAGACTTACTGACCCATAACATACATCAATGTTTACATTGATGTATGTTATGGGTCA
>NW_013683854.1:0-466 GCF_000517525.1 Limulus polyphemus | reverse complement strand
GGGTCAGCAAGTCATTACATTGATGTATGTTAGTGGTCAGTAAGTCATTACATTGATGTATGTTATGGGTCAGCAAGTCATTACATTGATGTATGTTATGGGTCAGCAAGTCATTACATTGATGTATGTTATGGGTCAGCAAGTCATTACATTGATATAGGTTATGGGTCAGTAAGTCATTACATTGATGTATGTTATGGGTCAGTAAGTCATTACATTGATATATGTTAGGGGTCAGCAAGTCATTACATTGATATAGGTTATGGGTCAGCAAGTCATTACATTGATGTATGTTAGGGTAATGACTTGCTGACCATTGATGTATGTTATGGGTCAGTAAGTCATTACATTGATATATGTTATGGGTCAGTAAGTCATTAATATCAATGTAATGACTTGCTGACCCATAACATACATCAACGTGACCCTTAACATGGTAAGTCATTACATTGATGTATGTTATGAG
>NW_013683853.1:978-2498 GCF_000517525.1 Limulus polyphemus | reverse complement strand
AGGAATTTAGGAAATCTGAGTTATAATATCTGTTAGTATTATATAATGATTCAAGACACAAGGAATACAGGAAATCTGAGTTATAAGATCTGTTAGTATTAGACAATGATTCAAGACACAAGGAATAAAGGAAATCTGAGTTATGAGATCTGTTCGTATTGGACAATGATTCAAGACACAAGGAATACAGGAAATCTGAGTTATAAGATCTGTTAGTATTGGACAATGATTAAAGACACAAGGAATACAAGTAATCAGAGTTATAAGATCTGTTAGCATTGAACAATGATTAAAGACACAAGGAATACAGGAAATATGAGTTATCACATCTTTTAGTATTGTACAATGATTCAAGACACAAGGAATAAAGGAAATCAGAGTTGTAAGATCTATTAGTATTGGACAATGATTCAAGAGACAAGGAATACAGGAAATCATAGAAGTAAGATCTGTTCGCATTAAACAATGATTCAAGACACAACGAATTTAGGAAATATGAGTTATAAGATTTGTTCGTATTGGAAAATGATTCAAGACACAAGGAATTATAACTCAGATTTCCTGTATTCCTTGTGTCTTGAATCATTATCCAATACTAACAGATCTTATAACTCAGATTTCCTTTAAGATCTGTTAGTATTGTATAATGATTCAAGACACAAGGAATAAAGGAAATCTGAGTAATAAGATCTGTTAGTATTAGACAATGATTCAAGACACAAGGAATAAAGGAAACCTGAGTTATGAGATCTGTTCGTATTGGACAATGATTTAAGACACAAGGAATACAGGAAATCTGATTTATAAGATCTATTCGTATTGGACAATGATTCAAGACACGGAGAATAAAGAAAATCTGAGTTATAAAGTCTGTTAGTATTGTACTATGATTCAAGACACTACGAATACAGGAAATCTGAGTTATAAGATCTGTTAGCATTGAACAATGATTCAAGACACAAGGAATACAGGAAATATTAGTTATCACATCTGTTCGTATTGTACAATGATTCAAGACACAAGGAATAAAGAAAATGAGAGTTGTAAAATCTGTTGGTATTGGATAATGATTCAAGACACAATGAATAAAGGAAATCTGAGTTATAAGATCTGTTAGTATTGGACAATGATTCAAGACACAGGGAATAAAGGAAATCAGAATAATAAGATCTTTTAGTATTGTAGAATGATTTAAGACACAAGGAATAAAGGAAATCAGAGTTATAAGATCTGTTAGTATTGGACAATGATTCAAGACACAAGGAATAAAGGAAATGAGAGTTGTAAAATCTGTTGGTATTGGATAATGATTCAAGACACAAGGAATAAAGGAAATCTGAGTTATAATATCTGTTAGTATTGGACAATGATTCAAGACACGGGGAATAAAGGAAATCAGAATTATAAGATCTTTTAGTATTGTACAATGATTCAAGACACAAGGAATAAAGGAAATCAGAGTTATAAGATCTGTTAGTATTGGACAATGATTCAAGACACAAGGAATAAAGGAAATCAGA
>NW_013683853.1:0-393 GCF_000517525.1 Limulus polyphemus | reverse complement strand
GGAATACAGGAAATCTGATTTATAAGATCTATTCGTATTGGACAATGATTCAAGACACGGAGAATAAAGAAAATCTGAGTTATAAAGTCTGTTAGTATTGTACAATGATTCAAGACACAACGAATACAGGAAATCTGAGTTATAAGATCTTTTAGCATTGAACAATGATTCAAGACACAAGGAATACAGGAAATATTAGTTATCACATCTGTTCGTTTTGTACAATGATTCAAGACACAAGGAATAAAGGAAATCTGATTTATAAGATCTATTCGTATTGGACAATGATTCAAGACACAGAGAATAAAGGAAATCTGAGTTATAAAGTCTGTCAGTATTGTACAATGATTCAAGACACAAGGAATACAGGAAATCTGAGTTATAAGATCTGTT
>NW_013683852.1:0-1914 GCF_000517525.1 Limulus polyphemus | reverse complement strand
TTTAAATATTGGTTTTTCATAATAAATTTAGAGCTATAGACTAGTTTGCCCTGCTATTTTTATGTTTTCTAATCAATGTCTTTGGCGTTGTACTAAAGCTTACTTAATAGTTCTCATTAATGTTTCATGAGAGTTATTACAAGAAAAAGGAATTAGGAGACCTAGAATTTTCTATAAACTTTAGAAAAATAAGGCAAAAAGAGAAAATGTTTTATGCAAAACTTTAACTGATTATAAAACATTTCAGGAGCCAAAACATATCATTATCGTACCTTTTATATATAATCTATTTGTTTCAATTTACGTTCTAGCTTCGAAGCAGCTAAAATTAATGCACTTTTGTGAATTGATTTGTAAATAGCTTTAGAAAACTAAGTTCTAAGTATGTTAGCTTTCTTAAAGAGTGAATCAGCTTACGACAATGTATTTCAAGATTTATATGAAAGTTCTAGTTTCATATTTATAGCCCATAACGGCCATAGCTCTTGATAATTCTATATCCACCGATTACGTCAGTATCATATACCAGGCTAAAGAGTTACAAACGTGTACTTTCTGGAGACTACGGAATATGGAAATGGAAAAAAAAATAAGTTTAACTTTTACCTGCTAAAAGGTATTGAAAAATATGTTATCGATATAAGCTGCAGTTATGCTTATATTCGCAAAAAGGTAAAAGCCTGTTGCGCTAAATCCTAAATCAGGTTATAAAATAAATAAATAAAATGATGAAAATACGCATACTGTTTATTGGAAGCTGAAAGAACAAAATGCGTTTGTACATAATACCGTAACTCTAATTTCGTAGTTTTTGATCTTGTATATCCTTTAATATATAGTAGCGATAATGGGATATAGATTACTGTTGTGATATTGGCGCAATTCGGAAACCTTTCTTTACATATGTTATTTTTTTAAAACGTAGTTTTCGGTGCACAAAAATATATTTTACTATCAAAACGTTATTTTAAAAGATGCGTTTCAACAAAAGTAATTGATATGTAATTTACTTTCATTGTTTAAAGCAACCAAGAATTCATATAGTAATTCTATACTTATATCAGAAAAAATCATCCGCCGGTGCTTTTGTTATTATTCTAAAATATTGAAAGTCGTATAAATATTCATATGTCTATAGCATATCTTATTTATGCTCAAAGTAATCCAAAATACATATATCGTTAGTCAAAAGAGTGATTGAGTTATTTAGAACATTGTACACTCAAAAAAGTGCGAAGAAAGAGGAGTCAAATGAGTGTTACTGAACAGTTACTTCTGTGATTATTTTTAGTCCGATTAAATAAACTGAAATCTCTGAGTGAATGTTATGTGAGTAAGGAGGAAAGCAAATATTTTGATTTTTCTCTCTATAGATGAGACATAGTTAGAAACGTTTTTTTTTTATTTCTCTTCTACAACTAATTCCGCAGAAACGTATAAAGTGTTCAAGACCTGAATGTCCAGGGAATGTAGTCATACCAAACTGTCTAGACAACCTGGATAACGTTCAAAGCTAGGTTGTCGAGGTAACAAAAGTATTAATCAAGACAAACTTGCTTAGGTAATAGAGCTAGTATTGAAAACCAGTAACAAGGGTGGTAAAATTATGGTTATACAAGCAGCAAGAAAATATTTAAGCAAACAGTTAGTATAGACCACGTTATCTTGGTGATAACAAGCAAGTGTAAACATGTGGCTAGAGCTCGACGCTCGTTATTATTAAGTTTGCACTGTTAAATACGTTAAAAGTTCGTATTATACTGATTGTAACTTTCTCTTTGCTTATCCTTAAGTAGGACCATTTTCCTCTTGTATACAACAGCAAAATATGATAATGAAATGCCAAAATACAGTGAATAATTATTTGCTCATTCCAAGTTAACAATGCACGTTTGAGAACACAAACTGAAGCTG
>NW_013683851.1:0-1914 GCF_000517525.1 Limulus polyphemus | reverse complement strand
TTAGGCAGGTGTAATGAATAAAACAATTAGTCACTATTGTTTTATACATTTAAACAAAATTACACAAGGGCTGTCTGCAACAGCCATCCCTAGGTTTGGACTGATAAGACTAACAAGGGCTGTCTGCAACAGCCATCCCTAGTTTTGGACTGATAAGACTAACAAGGGCTGTCTGCAACAGCCATCCCTAGTTTTGGACTGATAAGACTAACAAGGGCTGTCTGCAACAGCCATCCCTAGTTTTGATAAGAAGGCAGCACCCACCACACTCTTGAAACACACTAAAGTACAGAGGATAATTTTACAGCAACGAAACTCAAACCTTGGGCCCTCAGATCCATAGTCCGCAGACATACTGCTGTGCCACTGGGGGGGGGGGGGGGGCTTATAAGAGGAACAAAATAAAACCTCAACCAAAGCTAATATGTATGGACATGTCTAACCTTTGATATTACTAGTGTGAATTAGTGTGTAATTACAATAGTTAACAGCCTAATCAGAATTGGTATATTTAAAATGTTACTAAAATCTTAGGTCCACACAACTATGAACATTTCATTATGAAACTTATTCAACCCTAGTTAAAGTTATATACTATATATTTCTACTCAAGGTTCACACAACTATAAACATTTAATTATAAAACTTGTACAACCCTAGTTAAAGTTCTATACTATATATTTCTACTCAAGGTCCACACAACTATAAACATTTAATTATGAAACTTGTACAACCCTAGTTTGAAACTTTCACACACTAGTTAAAGTTATATACTATATATTTCTACTCAAGATCCACACAACTATGAACATTTAATTATGAAACAAGAATTAACTCCACCAAACACTAAAAGGATACCAACAGCCCGCTGAGCATCTCGTTCTGCTTTAAATCTGATAAGACCAGTACCACGTCCCTTCAACTCGGCAAACCTTACATCACCTAGGTAGAAACATCAACATCCATTACTACAGACAGATCAACAATTTCCTAAGTGTAATAAAACGATAACCAAGTTATTTACAAAATCTTAGTTATGCTCTACATGTTCATTAGTCAATGTTTAAAAAAAAGAAAATTCTAACCCTATCGCAATGGTCTCATGTATTTTACACAACCTTGTAACCATGGTGTTATACATACTGTAACTCTGAAAGTACTTAATGTATCATCACAAAATTTGGTAAGCTTTCAGCAAACTTTGTAAGTCTTTGTTGGGAAAAAACTCAGTATTTTTACTAAAACTTTGTCTATAATTATGTGGTATCAAAGTGTTAACTGGTCCAAGTACAAAGTAATTTTCATGTTAAGATTAACAATTTTTCTTCATCTAAAAATTTTCAAATTTCACTTGTGTAATTCCTAAAACCTTAATGATTTATGGTTCTTATGGCATGAGTATTAGTTACACAGTTCAAAGAGTAATAAAACAACAACAACAAGCATAAACTGTTACAAGTCTTCAACTGTTTAGGATATATAATTGTAATTTTCTGTTACAATCTAGTTATTCTAGAAAAAAAAATGGTTACATTTATTTCGATTATTTTGTGGTAATTACAAGGTCCATCAAACTGATTAGGTCTGTATAGTGTTGGAATATAAATCCGTTACTTTCTGTACCCTACTAAGTTGGTTCTAGAGGCTATAAAAATGAAAACTAATATGATAAAAATTATTTTTAATTTGAAAAAAAATCACCTTGCAGACAAATTAGTCAGAGTGAGTCAGACTGAATCCATAAATTCAGACAAATCTTTAGTTAAAACAATAAAAAATCTGATGTTCTATGCACCAAACACTTGCACAAATTTTGTGAAGATACAATTACAACATTTACCACAACAGACCTGCTGTAATTAACCCTACCAATACGGGTCTTCCCGTGGTCACAGGTCTAAGGCCATGTCAACA
>NW_013683850.1:0-1914 GCF_000517525.1 Limulus polyphemus | reverse complement strand
CGTAAGCACTGATGCACATTGCAAATTACTGCCGCTGAGAGTAATGCATATTACTCCAAAACATCTAAGTAAACGAATCTGTTGTTTATTAGACCTAAAAGAGGGCGCTCCGGTAATCATGAGCTTGACCAGGCAGTTGTTTTAAAATATAAAAGAGCGTGCCATCTAGATATGAGGAGCTAAACCTGGATTTGGAAGAAGAGACATATAACTTACCGGTCTTCCAGCACAGTACAAACATTTGTTATTATGGCTAAAGTTCCTTTTAAATGGTTAAATCGACTTAAGTTAAAAAATCAAGCCGCTCGCGAGTTTCTCTCGGAATTTTTAGGAACTTTCATATTAATCGTAAGTATTCCTTTATGAATCATTTAATTTATGTGTACTAGTGATCTTGAGGAATTGTAAAAATATTCTTTCCCTACTAATTCGTGAACAGCTTATTCGTAAAGCATTGGGTATAATGTTTACGTTATTTATACAGACCTTAAATGTTGTAACAGTTTTTACAATTGATAATCAAAATCGGGGCAAAGTCGAAGAGTTTGAGTTGTGCTTTTATATTTTGTGTAATTACGCTAAACTAAAGCTATAAGTCTTTGTAATCAATTTCTGAGCTACTAATTATATAAGTAAAATAACCCACATTCAATCTTATTTTACATTAATTGTGCTTTTGGTTATTTTTTTTTTTTATTGTTGTTTGATACAAAAATATCTTTTCGTAATTGTGCTACTTTTGAGTGGTCTCGTTATCCCCGTTAGCACAGTGACAAGTTCAAATACTTGTAAAACTATAAATCGGGTTTTGATACCCACAGTGGGCACAGTGCAAATAGGCCATTGTGTAGTTTTGCGTTTAATAACTAATCATTTTTAATGGATATTCTATTTAAACTATTAAGCTCTAGACTATTACAATATCATTCGCAAGCACGTGTCGTTTTATCCAGTTCTGTACAGGGGAGAGCAGGATTTGTTGAAACTCTGGTAGATTGAAATAGAGCGACTTAAAAATTGTACACGTTTTCTTTACGTTTCAACACTAGCAAAAGGTAACAACAATAAATATCGTTTGAATCTGAACAAGAAGTCTGATTTTTCGCCCCAAAACCGATTTTTTGTTGTTGTTTTTTTTTAAGTTGATGAGTAAAATTTCAAGGTTGCAAGTTAAGTTGTTGTTTATCCTAGAACATGTAGACACAGAAATAATAATGACAATAAAAGCATGAAAGAAACTACGTAAACTAAGTGTTACTTTCAATAAATATGACATATGTATGACTATAGTACTGAATATAATTTTTAAGGTCTTCCAAAATGGCGAGAGGTGAGGCTGATTGAAACATTTAATTTACATTATATTTTAATTGATTTACGGATATTCATCTTTTGATTCTCGTATGAAAATTATGTATGTGTGTATGTATGAAACCAGATTTAAGTTGTTTACTCAGACCTCCTGAGGAAGAAAAATAACCTTTATAAGTGAAAACTGTATACAACAATCCCTCTCCCCTCCCTTCTAAGTTGTGTTATATTTTCCTGTTGGATCTGTTGGTCAGGATTTACTGTTTTATCAGAAGTGTAATTGTTTGTTTCTTCTGGATATCAACATTTGTAATATTTTAAAGGGACCTGAAAATATCTAATTACAATTTCACTAAAACTAGAGTCAAATTTCGTAAATTAACGAAACTTATTCATGAGTTATAGTATTCTTTAAAACTACATTTTATTGTTAAGACTTGTATTTTTTGTTCGTAAAGTTGTGACATAATTAATTAAAGCTTCTCTGTGTTCCTAATTACCTTGGATTTTTTTCTAAAGTCGTAGATTGGTTTGTTTGTTTGTTTTTTTTTGTTTTTTTTCGAACATTCGAGCAAATCTACGAAACGAGTTTTCAGCGTCTCT
>NW_013683849.1:0-1914 GCF_000517525.1 Limulus polyphemus | reverse complement strand
CCATTCAAAATCCTAGTCCTGCATGAAGAGATTCCTTGATACAAACCTGTAAACCATTCAAAATCCTGGTCCTGCATGAAGAGATTCCTTGATACAAACCTGTAAACCATTCAAAATCCTGGTCCTGCATGAAGAGATTCCTAGACATACGTCTGCAAACCATTCGTTGCAAAGTAAAAGATAGTTTAAAGCGTGTGGAAAATATTAAAAGTAAAAGAGAGGTAAAAACTTGGACTAAAATGTTAATTACCAAAATAACATTGAAGCAGTAATAACAAAGATTTAATAATATATTATGATAAAGAGTAAGAGAAAAATGTGTAAAACCTCTCGAAACTTTTAAACAATGGAGAAACTCTCAAGTGAGGGAGAATAAAGCATGGTGATAATAACTTGGTTCTAATTAATATCAAGAAATTAAAGTTTGTTTCCATTGTTAATTCATTGTTTAGCATGTGTGTCAGTTCCTTTATCAAGAAACCAAAGTTTAATTTTATTGTTAACTCCTTGTTTAGCATGTGTGTCAGTTCCTTCATCAAGAAACCAAAGTTTGTTTCTATTGTTAACTCCTTGTTTAGCATGTGTGTCAGTTCCTTTATCAAGAAACTAAAGTTTGTTTCTATTGTTAACTCCTTTTTTAGCATGTGTTTAGTTTCTTGATAAAGGAACTGACACATGTTAACCAAGGAGTTAACAATGGAAACAAACTTAGTTCCTTTATCAAGAAACTAAAGTTTGTTTCCATTGTTAACTCCTTGGTTAACATGTCAGTTCCTTTATCAAGAAACTAAAGTTTGTTTCCATTGTTAACTCCTTGGTTAACATGTCAGTTCCTTTATGAAGAAACTAAAGTTTGTTTCCATTGTTAACTTTTTGGTTAACATGTCAGTTCCTTTATCAAGAAATTGGAGTTTGTTTCCATTGTTAACTTTTTGGTTAACATGTCAGTTCCTTTATCAAGAAACTAAAGTTTGTTTCCATTGTTAACTCCTTGGTTAGAATATGTTTCAGTTCCTTTACTTTTAGTTAGTACAAAAAAAAAGCTAACAAAAGAAGACAATCATGACGTAGTCTGGTGTTTTTACATTTGTCTATAATATGCATCTAAAGATAATTTTCTGGTCACGAAAAAACAGACCTGTCACGCTGCTCAATTTACACTTTCCTTTCATATATATTTTCCTCAGTTCACTCCTCGAGCATTTCTTCTAGGTTTATATATAAGTATTTATGACTCTTCTGAAGAGACTGGTTCGTTAAGCCCTGATACCTGACAGTTGCCGTTTAAGGAAGAGGTTTTTACTCAATTTGTTGTTTAGATCTTTGTCACGCGAAGCCTCCATTAGGTGCGTATCTCATCGTAAACTTTCTTGTCCCGTGTCAAGATGATTTAATTCTTTCTCTATCTGTGCCCTTGTGTCCCACTAGATGACCAGACACGACATTCTTCCATTAGAAGCCCATTTCACAGACAATGAAACTTAGTTTACCTGAGTGTTGTAATAGTCTCACATCCTCCCTTAAGTAACTAAGAACAATTGTATTTCTTAAGAAACAGAATAAAATCTCCGAATTGACAATTGGACAAAACTCTTCGTAAAGAAGTATCGTGGTTATATGATGGCGCTAAACGGGAAACAACTTTTTTGTTGTTTTTGTCTGTCGTCCTTAATTCCGTTACATCTACTAAGTTTGATTAAGCAGGATTGCCTCATTTAAAAATATTATTTGTTTTGTGAGATAATTTCACAGAAATATATGTATATATATATTACAAAATTAAATACTTTCTTTGTTTCTTCAGATACTCGTTTAAAATTGAATTTGTTACATAACGTGATTGGTATGTTCTCCCCTGCTCTGGTTATACACCGTAATAGGGGTAACAGGAACAAATACTGTTTCAGCTATAGC
>NW_013683848.1:0-1914 GCF_000517525.1 Limulus polyphemus | reverse complement strand
CAGGGTAATAATGATAAAAACAGAGAATCATCCATCAAGAGGGAAGAACTTGGATCTTATTTAAAAGTTGGCCACTGAAATCAGAATCTTCAAGGATCAAGCCTGGATTAATTATCAGTAAACGTATAAAACAACCTCATTCTTGGTCAAGAAAGTGAAATATATTAAATATCTACTCACTTTACTTGTGCCCAATCTTAACCAAGACAATGTTGTTTTAACACAAACACAATATCTCTTGTATATTTATTTATTTATTATCAGCAACAACTTATATAATATACAACAGGATTAATCCTCTCCTCACTGAACCACAGATGATCTGCGTTTCAAATAACTCCCTGTAGAGGGGATGACAATCACTCAAATGTAGGTTGAATCTATAGTACCAGTGAGAGGAAAGCTAAATATTAAAAAAAAAGTTGAATTTTCACAAAAAGTAATAACATATGTAGAAATTTAGACTACATTTAACTCAGAACAGAGGAGATGAGAAATGACACAAACTAACATCTAACTTTCATGAAACTTGATGGTTTATACAGGTTCACTGAAAGTTCAAAATTAAGCTGAAATTTAAAGAAAGAAAGAACAAAAACGGTAGTCTCTCCTCGTTAAAGTGAACACTTGTGGGTGATGAATCACAAAGGATATGCTAGTCATCTTCGTACAAGGTTAAAATAAAATTTGGCCACTGTTGAATTGATTTGATTGAGGAGAAAGCTCTCTCTCTCTCTTATCTAAGAAGTTGGTGGAACCTACATGTAATCTAATGTACCTCTAACACTCTTTAAAAATAAAGCAAAAACAGCTGATGTGTGTTTGTGAAATCACCCGTAAGCACTAATCTTCTTAACACCAAGGAATTCAACGTTCTCGATTTGACTGGTTTTCAAAACTTCAGTAACATACTTGAAAATACCAACAGAAAAAGTCATCCTTATAACAACTTTCAGCTTTCTTTCTTAATACCATATATTTCGTACTTTATGTTATGGACACAAAATTCCACATCCATTCTGACTTTTCTTATTCACTTACTGATAAAAAAATGCAAAGAAATATAAAAAAACAACAACAATGCCTTAACCTAAAATAGAGGAACATCAGATCATGCTATGGATTTTCTGAGATGTTCATCATGCAGGACTGAGCTATCCGTCTTCACTGGAACAGGCTCTGGCACCACGACCACGTCCTCTTCAGGCTGTCCTTCATCTATGTCATCATCTAAAGCACACAGAAATCTATCATCTTCATAGGTTGGGAAGAAATATCTGTGTGAACAAAATAAGAACCAGGGTCAGTTCTTTTGAAGTTGAATTAAACTAGAAACCTTGCTTTTCTGTCAAGTTGCAGCAACAACTTTTATACAAAATTAAAACCTTCCTCTGATGAAGTGTTTGAATGTGATAAACATGTATAAAAAATTAACATTCGATGCTACAACTTGGTTCTTCGTAACTGAAACAAGTACTTGTACATGAAACAAAACTATCTACAAGTACTTAATATAAAACATCATGAACAAGGACTTTAACAAAACTATCTACAAGCACTTAATATAAAACACCACAAACAAGGACTTTAACAAAACTATCTACAAGTACTTAATATAAAACATAACGAACAAGGACTTTAACAAAACTATCTACAAGCACTTAATATAAAACACCACGAACAAGGACTTTAACAAAACTATCTACAAGCACTTAATATAAAACACCACGAACAAGGACTTTAACAAAACTATCTACAAGTACTTAATATAAAACATAACGAACAAGGACTTTAACAAAACTATCTACAAGTACTTAATATAAAACATAACGAACAAGGACTTTAACAAAACTATCTAAAAGTACTTAATATAAAACATCATGAACAATGACTTTAGTGTTATATATCTATAAC
>NW_013683847.1:0-1915 GCF_000517525.1 Limulus polyphemus | reverse complement strand
GAGCTTAGACTGATTTCTGTAAAGCAACTAACAACGTTATCACTTCGAGCTTAGACAGATTTCTGTAAAACAACTAACAATGTTATCACTCCGAGCTTAGACTGATTTCTGTAAAATAACTAACAATGTTATCACTCCGAGCTTAGACTGATTTCTGTAAAGCAACTAACAAATGCCTAATAGAATTCACATTTCACTTGAAACCAGACAATGTAGAATCATCTTTATTTGTGTTTGGGCTGAATTATGTAAATAATAATTAGATTATTCAGAAATAAGACAGTAAGTAAAGGTGGAAGAATTGATGTTTTATAATAAAAGAACAATAAAAACGATTTCTAAGTGTATTCTGAATCAGTCTACAAGAACAATAAAAACGATTTCTAAGTGTATTCTGAATCAGTCTACAAGAACAATAAAAACTGTTTCTAAGTGTATTTTGAATCAGTCTACAAGAACAATAAAAACGGTTTCTAAGTATATTCTGAATCAGTCTACAAGAAGAATAAAAACGATTTCTAAGTGTATTCTGAATCAGTCTACAAGAACAATAAAAACGATTTCTAAGTGTATTCTGAATCAGTCTACAAGAACAATAAAAACGGTTTCTAAGTGTATTCTGAATTGGTCTACAACAACGATAAAAACGATTTCTAAGTGTATTCTGAATCAGTCTACAAGAACAATAAAAACGATTTCTAAGTTTATTCTGAATCAGTCTACAAGAAGAATAAAAACGATTTCTAAGTGTATTCTGAATCAGTCTACAAGAACAATAAAAACGATTTCTAAGTGTATTCTGAATCAGTCTACAAGAACAATAAAAACGATTTCTAAGTGTATTTGAATCAGTCTACAAGAACAATAAAAACGATTTCTAAGTGTATTCTGAATCAGTCTACAAGAACAATAAAAACGATTTCTAAGTGTATTCTGAATCAGTCTACAAGAACAATAAAAACGATTTCTAAGTGTATTTTGAATATATTTATATACACTGAAATACAACATGGAATTTTTATTACATAAGTTTTTGTTTTCTTTAGATTACTAATGTTAATTTTAATTAGCAATTGACAATGAACAGGTTGACAGGTTAGTAGTTGTGGTATTTAAGTACATTCTAGAAGTTTGTTTATTCAAAGTAACTTCGTAAGATGTCTTTACTAATGCTCAATGTGAAGTCTTTGGTTCAAACATCTGATGATTTATCCTGTCGGACATCTTTATAGTGTAACAAAACATGATATAACTTGTACCTCCAAGTTCAAGAATTGACATGCCCTCGACCTCATCACAGGTTTCACCATAAAACTGTATTCAAATATGCTTGTATAATTATTTATAGAAATTGCATAGGAATATTGAACAAAATTTGAAATTTCAATCATAGGTTTCTTTCTTTTTCGTTCATCTAGAAGGTGGTATCCAGAAGAATATAAAATTGGACCACAAAAGAAGGAAACACATAGGTAAGTTAGTACATCATCTTTTTCTCTAAGTTTGTACATATTATCAATAGTTATTTAATGGAGGCTGATGAGAAACTTCTGTTACGAACTCACAGTCACTTCATGTATTATTAATTATGTTCACAACTTTTACTTACAATATATACACCAATAAATGGGAACTTGAGTTTGTGTGGTGTTGGTCCACCTTTTACTGGACTGACAGCATGAACCCTCAATCTTGCAGTACCCATGTAACGGCTGAAATAGTCTCAAATTTTCATCTTCCATAACTACTTTAGAATGCATCTTTGGTCAGTTGTATTCTATAAAATATTTCCCAGTCTTCGTACACGTGTTCTGCATGTAGTATGAAATTCTTGCTAACCAGTTGTTGAAAGGTCTTAAACTCGTATTTATCGTTTTACTCAGGTAAAGTTTCATATGAAACTGGCTAGAAAACT
>NW_013683846.1:0-1915 GCF_000517525.1 Limulus polyphemus | reverse complement strand
ATCTAAACCTCTCTACCTGGTTACAGTCCGTCATATCTGTAGCTGATACTTTATTAGATTATCTAAACTTCTCTACCTGGTTACAGTCCGTTGTATCTATAGCTAGTACTTTATTAGATTATCTAAACCTCTCTATCTGGTTACAGTCCGTTGTATCTGTAGCTGATACTTTATTAGATTATCTAAACCTCTCTACCTGGTTACAGTCCGTCATATCTGTAGCTGATACTTTATTAGATTATCTAAACTTCTCTATATGGTTACAGTCCGTCATATCTGTAGTTGATACTTTATTAGATTATCTAAACTTCTCTATCTGGTTACAGTCCGTTGTATCTGCAGCAGCTGAACCTGACACTTTCGTTGTGCTTCGAAGCTGCAACAAACAGTTGAGCATACTTAAGAATGAGATTGGGGAGAAAAAACTTCAGATCCAAATGAAAGGTTAGTTTATTTATTTATAAAATCACTTTTACTGTAATAATTTATGCTACTTATAAATAGTTGACAATGGAGTTTCAAAAATTTGTAGGCCTAAATAGAAAATGTTAAAAATGTATTTCTTAAAAGTTTAGTTTGATGATTTAAAAAGCTTATAAATTGTCTTGTATATGAATAAGGATTTATTGATGGAAAATTATTTATGTTGATGTTATCATTCTTTCACCCATTAACTATTTAAGTTTTAAATCAAGTTAAAAGAAACCTAGTCGCTTTTCAATGGTACATAAGGCTTAGAGTCCCAATAAAAGTAATTTATTTTAGTAAATAATTAATGAAAACTTATGAAGCTACTCTTGGTACAAAATTAAAGAGTTTTTATATTTTTTAAGTCTGATTCTCATGTTTCTTGCTCTCTGCTATATTTTTTATTCTTTTTTATGAACATTGTTTTCACTAAACTGCTTTGAGTTTCTTTGATTTCATTTTAAAATAGTTTTATTTTGCTTTTACCTTACCTTTCATGCATGGCAGTTGTAAATTCGGAAATGGTTTTTTTTCTTTAATATCATATTTTACGTACCTGCCATGTTGGACTGTATTATATGTTAAAGTTTGATAATTTGTTTTTTCTGTGGTTAGCATACCGGACTGTGTATCCAAGGTCTCATGGTTCGTAGCTCTTTACTGGGAAAAAAAGAAAAGATTGTGCTCAGTACTTTGGGGTCATTATATGGTTAGAGTAGCCACGAGTTGGCAGTTGTTGGTGTTGGTGCATTATATGGTTATAGTAGCCAATGAGTTGGCAATTGTTGGTGTTGGTGCATTATATGGTTATAGTAGCCCACGAGTTGGCAATTGTTGGTGTTAGTGCTTATATGGTTATAGTAGCCCACGAGTTGGCAATTGTTGGTGTTGGTGCATTATATGGTTATAGTAGCCCACGAGTTGGCAATTGTTGGTGTTGGTAACCATATAAAGCATGGCTACTATAACCATATAAGGCACTAACACCAACAATTGCCAACTCGTGGGCTACTCCGAGTTGCCAATTGTTGGTGTTGACTGTCTTCCCCTACTTTCAAATACAAAACATGATGAAGTATACCTGATTCACATACGTACATACATGGACACATACCTACATATGTACACAGATCAAATGGTCATACAATCTCAATAAGTGATTTCCTTGAACAAGAAGAAGAACCTTATGAAGCTAAACTTCTGCTGTTTGTGACATTAAGTATGTCCAGTTTATCCCTGTATCAGTTCTTATTCTGTGAAACATCAGTATATTTGTAGTGTGTAGGGTAGAGTAGGGTGTAATATCACGTGTAGAAAACGGGGTTATCCAAAGAAGTAAAACCCCTACATCTAAATCTACCATCCAACATTTACAGCCAGTTCTCTAGTGAAATATAAACACAATAAAAAAAATTGAAAAGAACAATGGCAGGTTGCTAAAAGAGAG
>NW_013683845.1:0-1915 GCF_000517525.1 Limulus polyphemus | reverse complement strand
TCCAACACTGTCAACTGTTACAAACACATAGTGATCAATCATCTGAACTACTGTTGTTAACCTGTACTAACCAACACTGTCAACTGTTACAAACACATAGTGATCAATCATCTGAACTACTGTTGTTAACCTGTACTAACCAACACTGTCAACTGTTACAAACATATAGTGATCAATCATCTGAACTACTGTTGTTAACCTGTACTAACCAAAACTGCCAACTGTTACAAATACATAGTGATCAATCATCTGAACTTCTGTTTTATCTGTTCTAACCAACATTGTCAAGTGTTACAAACACATAGTGATCAATCATCTGAACTACTGTTGTTAACCTGTACTAACCAACATTGTCAACTGTTACAAACACATAGTGATCAATCAGCTGAACTACTGTTGTTATCTGTACTAACCAACATTGTCAACTGTTACAAACACATAGTGATCAATCATCTGAACTTCTGTTTTATCTATACTAACCAACATTGTCAACTGTTACAAACACATAGTGATCAATCATCTGAACTACAGTTATTATCTATACTAACCAACACTGTCAACTGTTACAATCACATAATGATCAATCATCTGAACTTCTGTTGTTAACCTGTACTAACCAACACTGTCAACTGTTACAAACACATAGTGATCAATCATCTGAACTACTGTTGTTAACCTGTACTAACCAACACTGTCAACTGTTACAAACACATAGTGATCAATCATCTGAACTACTGTTGTTATCTGTACTAACCAACAATGTCAACTGTTACAAACACATAGTGATCAATCATCTGAACTACTATTGTTATCTGTACTAACCAACAATGTCAACTGTTACAAACACATAGTGATCAATCATCTGAACTACTGTTGTTTCTGTACTAACCAACACTGTCAACTGTTACAAACACATAGTGATCAATCATCTGAACTTCTGTTGTTATCTGTACTAACCAACACTGTCAACTGTTACAAACACATAGTGATCAATCATCTGAACTTCTGTTATTATCTGTACCAACCAACACTGTCAACTGTTACAAACACATAGTGATCAATCATCTGAACTTCTGTTTTATCTATACTAACCAACACTGTCAACTGTTACAAACACATAGTGATCAATCATCTGAACTACAGTTATTATCTATACGAACCAACACTGTCAACTGTTACAAACACATAGTGATCAATCATCTGAACAGTAGTTGTTAACCTGTACTAACCAACACTGTCAACTGTTACAAACACATAGTGATCAATCATCTGAACTTACTGTTGTTAACCTGTACTAACCAAAACTGCCAACTGTTACAAATACATAGTGATCAATCATCTGAACTTCTGTTTTATCTGTTCTAACCAACATTGTCAAGTGTTACAAACACATAGTGATCAATCATCTGAACTTCTGTTTTATCTGTTCTAACCAACATTGTCAACTGTTACAAAGACATAGTGATCAATCATCTGAACTTCTGTTGTTAACCTGTACTAACCAACACTGTCAACTGTTACAAAGACATAGTGATCAATCATCTGAACTACAGTTATTATCTATACGAACCAACACTGTCAACTGTTACAAACACATAATGATCAATCATCTGAACTTCTGTTATTATCTGTACTAACCAACACTGTCAACTGTTACAAACACATAGTGATCAATCATCTGAACTACTGTTGTTAACCTGTACTAACAAACACTGTCAACTGTTACAAACACATAGTGATCAATCATCTGAACTTCTGTTTTATCTGTTCTAACCAACACTGTCAACTGTTACAAACACATAGTGATCAATCATCTGAACTACTGTTTTATCTGTACTAACCAACACTGTCAACTGTTACAAACACATAGTGATCAATCATCTGAACTACTGTTGTTAACCTGTACTAACCAACA
>NW_013683844.1:0-1915 GCF_000517525.1 Limulus polyphemus | reverse complement strand
GTTTCTGCTGGATGCTGTGATAGATGTGTTGTGTATTGTTTTTACTGGATGCTGTAATGTGTTTTGTGTTGTTTTTACTGGATGCAGTGATAGATGTGTTGTGTATTGTTTTTACAGGATGCAGTGATAGATGTATTGTGTATTGTTTTTACAGGATGCAGTGATAGATGTGTTGTGTATTTTTCACATCTATCACGCATCCAGTAAAAACAATACAAAACACATTACAGCATCCAGTGAAAACAATACAAAACACATCTATCACAGAATCCAGCAGAAACAATACACAACACATCTATCACAGCATCCAGTAAAAACAATACACAAGTTTTTACTGGATGCTGTGATAGATGTGTTGTGTATTGTTTCTGCTGGATGCTGTGATAGATGTGTTGTGTATTGTTTTTTACTGGATGCTGTAATGTGTTTTGTGTTGTTTTTACTGGATGCAGTGATAGATGTGTTGTGTATTGTTTTTACAGGATGCAGTGATAGATGTATTGTGTATTGTTTTTACAGGATGCAGTGATAGATGTGTTGTGTATTTTTAATAAATGTATTGTTTTTTTTTATTTGTAAATCCAAGCACTTTCGAAATGGGCTAATAACTGAGGTAAAGTCTGTATGTTACCTTTTCATGTAAAAACCAATCCTTATATTAAACCTTAAAATCAGAGCAAGTTGTAGCTACATTTATTGTGTTAATATTTCAATTTTTCCTCTGTTTTTATTACTTGAAGATCCTAGTGAGAGAGATCTCATTATCATGAGACACAACATTGGTATCCAGTGGTCAGATAAAAAGAAGGTAAGTAGGTGTGTTTGAATTGACCATCTTATGTTAATATACTTCCAGTATCACTAAATATTGATTGAAATGTTTGTATCAGGACACATTATTCTCGTGCATTTACTCTGAGTAACACAATAGCTTTCATTGTACTACATGTTGTGTGGAACCAGAATCCAGTGTTTAATACAATAGCTTTCATTGTACTACATGTTATGTGGAACCAGAATCCAGTGTTTGAATTGTTTTTTTTGCCTTCCTTTAAGTGCAATGGTAAAATGTTTTGTATCAGTGTAAATCATAATAAATTTCCAGTCTGTTTAGGCAGTTTTGTATGATTACCAGACACAGTTACCAGTAGTTTTTACAGCAGTCTAAGCCTGTAGGTTTAGTTATATAAAATACTATATCTACAGTTTGTTTGTTTTACAATCACGTGTACTGATTTTAATCACAAAAGAAAAAAATTAGAGTAGATCCTGAATTGCTGCATTGAATATTTCTCGTTTAAAAGTAGAAAACTATTTAGAAGTTTTAGTTTGTTAATTACAATGGTTCATACTGAGAGGATCTTTTTTTAGGAATAGAGAGTAAATGTGTTAGGAATGTTGAGATGTAAGAAATGATATCTAATCTTCTAATAACATAATACAAGCAGTTACAGTAACCGTGATAAAAGCAGTGACAGTAACCATAATACAAGCAGTTACAGTAACCATAATACAAGCAGTTACAGTAACCGTAATAAAAGTAGTTACAGTAACCATAATACAAGCAGTTACAGTAACCGTAATAAAAGCAGTTACAGTAACCATAATACAAGCAGTTACAGTAACCGTAATAAAAGCAGTTACAGTAACCATAATACAAGCAGTTACAGTAACCGTAATACAAGCAGTTACAGTAACCGTAATACAAGCAGTTACAGTAACCGTGATAAAAGTAGTTACAGTAACCGTGATAAAAGTAGTTACAGTAACCATAATACAAGCAGTTACAGTAACCGTAATAAAAGCAGTTACAGTAACCGTAATAAAAGCAGTTACAGTAACCGTGATATAAGCAGTTACAGTAACCGTAATACAAGCAGTTACAGTAACCGTAATAAAAGCAGTCACAGTAACC
>NW_013683843.1:0-1916 GCF_000517525.1 Limulus polyphemus | reverse complement strand
TGAGTGTAAAACGCTTAAATACACCATTTCAAGATTCTGTTATCATATCCAATGTTAAGTTATCCATTTTAAATTACGAACTAAATTCTGAGTACGTGATCGAATTATTCAGCTAACAAATATTTTTACAAGCATTAACCATTACTGTCCTATTTTTTGACAGTATAATAACAATACTACAACCATTACTGTCCTATCTTTCGACAGCTATAAAAACAATACTACAAACATTACTGTCCTATCTTTCGACAGCTATAATTAACAATACTGCAACCATTACTGTCCTATCTTCCGACAGCTATAAAATATTACTATATCCATAACTGTCATATCTCGTGCAAGATAGAAGAACAATACTACTGCCATACCTGTTTAATATTTTGACAGTCAGATCAGAAATACCACAACCGTAAGTGTTAGAATAATATAACTGTGACAGATAACGTGATTTGTCTCTTAGGACTTACCAGTATTAACTTTTGATTGTTTAAATAACATAGATAACTAAATTAGAATTTCTGATTACAGTTACATCTTATATGTAGATTTCTTTCCTCCTATATTTTTTCACTTGCTATTTTTCACATTTCACTGTGACGTTTTCCTAATTTCGGTTTTACATTTCATTCAAGCTATATACTTTGCCTTATTTACTCCAGTAGTCCTAGACTGTAGGAACTTCTTTTAAAACCGAAACTTATCTGTAAAATCTTGTTTGGGTTGAGAATAAAACAAACAGTCTCCATGACAACCCGTTTTTATCCCTAATATTAAACGATCGTGCTTTTCAATGTGTGATATTGTTTAACACTTTTGTGTGACGCGTAATAAAGGAAGTGGTGGTTTATTGTCATTAACTTCGACAAGAAATCGACAATTTAATGATTACTTTTATTATTAGGCAGTTTGCTAAATTGTTGCTTTTCTTGCGATGTTTTGTAAATATGTTCCCGCGCACGTGTGTGTTGTTAAACATAAGAGACTTCTGCACTCCGTAGCCAATGACAGATAACAGATACGATTTATTGTACTAGGAAATATCTTTTAAGAACATAAATCGATGTGGCTCGAGCTTTCTGTTACTTTCAACATTATTCTTAGATACGGACTGCTTAGAGGGAAAACATAAAAATCTCTTTTCTTCACGATAAATGAACAATATTGTTTTTGGAAGAACTTTGAAGAGTCGAGTCTGAAGCTTCCCATATAGTTGCAATATTTCCTGTTGTACTTGTTTATATTCTCGGCAACCATTGTAAGTATCCAGGTTGGACTTAACCGGGGATCATGGTTTTAGAAATGGCATTACGCGATCATAAGATAATGACTAAAACTTCATTTCCAAACTAATCTATGAAGTAATTAAACTGAGATTTATAAAAACAGAGATTTCCAGCTTCTTGAACAGTCAAAAGGCGCTATACATAATTAGAAACTTAATTAGGCTTAGGGGCGAAATTACGTAATGGACATGCGTACTATCCCAAAGGTTCGTATTCTACAAGAATACTCACATTAATTTGTAAGTAAGGGAGAAGTTTCGGGAAATAACCCTGCTGTAGATTAACAGGTTTAGGAAAAAGTTATATTTTGTGATTATATTGCTTAAAGGAAATTTTATCTTTAGTGTTGGAAGAAACTTCCATAGATATTCCAGTAGGCTAGAATAAACGGTTCTTTGAAAATAAACTTAAAATCACTATCCTCCAAAGTTCTGGAGGTCTCAGTTTACCAGATGACTGCAATAAAACTCGCCATGTGCAGAGTAAAACTTAAGGTCACTATTCTCCAAAGTTCTGGAGGGCTCAGTTTACCAGATTACTGCAATAAAACTCGCCATGTGCAGAGAAAAACTTAAGGTCACTATTCTCCAAAGTTCTGGAGGGCTCAGTTTACCAGATTACTGCAATAAAACT
>NW_013683842.1:0-1916 GCF_000517525.1 Limulus polyphemus | reverse complement strand
CGGCAATAATTATAAAACTACACCGTGGAAATAACACAGCAATAATTATAAAACTACACCGTGGAAATAACACAGCAATAATTATAAAACTTGATGAAAATAAAAAACCTTGACGTTTATTTGTGATTGACAGACTTGTATTCGCTTATAACTGGCGAATTGCCAGCGAACTTAGCTTTCGGCGGAGTAACATAGTGGGGTCCTCTTTCAGGTCTGATACCCATATGTCGCCCCCGCAGATTTTTATGTCTTCCCCGAGCGCTGTGTCTGTGTATAACTGGTGAACTACTGGATCGATTGTCACTAAATCTGGCATGTAACCCTTATGGCTCTCTCGGGGAGTGACATAGGATTTATGTCTTCCCCGTACATTGTACAGTACGTTAACACAGGATGATATGTCTTCCCCGTACATTGTACAGTACGTTAACACAGGACGCTTGGTGTTTGGATCTACCCCTACCTCCGTTTATGTCTTCCCCGTACAGTGAACAGTACGTTAACACAGGATGATATGTCTTCCCCGTACAGTGAACAGTACGTTAACACAGGATGATATGTCTTCCCCGTACATTGAACAGTACGTTAACACAGGATGATATGTCTTCCCCGTACATTGAACAGGTTTATGTCTTCCCCGTACAGTGAACAGTACGTTAACACAGTAACTTGATGAAACAATATCTTATATTTTCTTTAATTCGTGAAGGTTTCACATTTCTCTACGGAATTATCAAACCTTTTGAGTATATGAGTCTCCACTTTATGATTTTGCACAAACATTGTATAAGTTTTCGGTTTATTTGACACGTGAACACCACGTTTTAGTGGTAACCTTGCGCGATAGTTAGTAGGTTTGTTCTAATACTATAGATGGCGTTTTCTAAATAATTTTTCTGGATTCATTTACGTAGTATTTATAGCCTGCATAGTTTTATTTTACACTTGTGACGTTTGTATACACTGATATTGAACACTTCACGTATACACACGAACATGATTATACTTTACCGAGTTGTAATACAAACTCGAGTGATAATAACTGGGATTACGGCCGAAAACGTCGATAATATATAATATTGAGGATGTATAACCGTATAATCAACTTATATTAATCAGTATGCGTTCCTTCTTTACGAAGTTAAATATCCTTAGTTACAATAAACCAGTAAATTAAATTAGTTAAGTTATTTAATAAGTTCTTATTTTTCAGTCCTGACCTACAATAAAGCTAGCTTACTTTGATCAGAAGTTATCAATAATATTGACAGGCAGAAAGCCAAAAATAGTGTTAAACTCTAGAAACACGCTGCGTTTACCTACGGAAGCACAAAAGAGCCACTTACGTTAAACATCAGATGTTCTTTAACAGTTAATGTGCCAATAAACAAGTCTTCCTGCTGTACATAGGCAGACAGACGAGCTATGGATCTTCCTACTGGCTGTCTATTCAGGCGGACACTCCCTTGGACAATCAGGTTGCCTAGGTTACGGCCAGTTAGCACGTTCAGAAGGGTTGTTTTTCCGGCCCCGCTGAAAACACAGGAAATCACTGACAAAATAAACTATGTCTATAAAGCACGGTTGAAATGTTGATCATTCATTATTCACTTTGAAACACCGATCCGATTTGTGTGAAGTCAGATTACTACAATCTGTGTGTAGCAATGATCCAATTCTTATGTCAGGTAGCTGCAACACATATGTGACGATGTATACGTCCGGCGTCAGGTAGCTACGATCTGGGTGTAACACCAATCTGTGTCTGAAGTCAGATCACTGCATATCTGAGATCAGATCGTTG
Organism: Limulus polyphemus; assembly: GCF_000517525.1. Lineage (NCBI taxonomy): Eukaryota > Metazoa > Arthropoda > Merostomata > Xiphosura > Limulidae > Limulus > Limulus polyphemus. The sequence goes on along the minus strand of NW_013683842.1, from coordinate 112 downwards.
GAATTTGTGTTAGCACTGATCTGTGTTTGATGTCAGATCGCTGATATCTCCTGTACTTTTTGGCAAACAAAATCCATGTTGTGGGTATATATATATATATATATATACCTCC
>NW_013683841.1:0-1916 GCF_000517525.1 Limulus polyphemus | reverse complement strand
ACTACTTGCATTTCTATAGAACCTAGTCTAGCATGGTTTAATTGTTACTACTTGCATTTCTATAGAACCTAGTCTAGCATGGTTTAATTGTTACTACTTGCATTTCTATAGAACCTAGTCTAGCATGGTTTAATTGTTACTACTAGCAACTTTTTTGTGAATGGGCCTACATCAGAAAACTGTATGTAAGTAACAAGGTAATCTGAGATTATTAGCAACTTTTTGTGAATGGGCCTACATCAGAAAACGGTATGTAAGTAACAAGGTAATCTGAGATTATTATTATCAGTGTGACTTTGACAAACATCGGTATGATTTTAACCAACAGTCAGTGTGATTTTGACCAGTAATCAGTGTGACTTTAACCAATAGTCAGTGTGACTTTGACAAACATCAGTGTGATTATGGCCTGCAGTCAGTGTGATTTTGACCAGTAATCAGTGTGACTTTGACAAACATCAGTGTGATTTTGGCCAGCAGTCAGTGTGACTTTGACCAGTAATCAGTGCGACTTTAACCAATAGTCAGTGTGACTTTGACAAACATCAGTGTGATTATGGCCAGCAGTCAGTGTGAATTTGACCAAAATCAGTATGACTTTGACCAAAATCAGTGTGATTTTGACCAAAATCAGTGTGACTTTGACAAACATCAGTGTGATTTTGGCCAGCAGTCAGTGTGATTTTGGCCAGCAGTCAGTGTGATTTTGACCAGTAATCAGTGTGACTTTAACCAACAGTCAGTGTGACTTTGACAAACATCAGTGTGATTTTGCCAGCAGTCAGTGTGACTTTGACCAATAATCAGTGTGATTTTGACCAGCAGTCAGTGTGACTTTGACCATCACAATTCTGTGCACCGTCTTCGTTGTTAAGCCTACTCTCACGGAGTAGAAACTAAAGTTCTATGTATGTACCGAATAACAGGACCATAAACTATTTAATTTTCATACAGAAACAAACTGTATATAGCCGAACATTTTTCAGGGTATTACTCACACTAAGACGCTACGGAACCAGGATTGGGCCAAATGTCATAGTGATAAATGTGTCATCACTTTGGGAAATTTGTCACTTTTCCGCCACCGATGATTAGATGAGGTAAGACGTGGTTGGTATTAGTATTCCACATCTACACTCATTGCGTTATTTTTTCATCCGCCTGGATAAACTTGGGTCTGTAAAAGGCTTCAGCGAACAATTTTAACACCCTTAAAGAAGGGGAGGCTTACCTCAGCTTTGTAAGCCTCTATAAATGACAATTTGATAAGGACGCCCTTTTCCAGCCATCTGCGCTACCAATATTCAAGGCAAGTACCCAACTTGTATACATATAAATATATGGTGCACAAAATCACTCAGAAAAACACAAGAGACTGAGAACACAGGATCATCCAGTATAATGATTCATAGACTATACTGACCACTTTCGCTTCTCATACATGTTGCTCCACAAAGAATGAAGGTGGATTACAGCAGACGCGGAGTCGAGGGAGCTTATTGTCTCTTCAGGATGACTAATGGTCATGAATGATGAGACAATGTTGACTGCTGCCACATCTTTGTGGTTGAGCCTATTAGCTGTATCATCAGATCACAGCCTTTTATAGTTACTCTAAAAATGAAACCTACAAAGAATTAGTTCGACAATAAATCAATCTTAACGACTGAGGCGTTCCTGGGCCTGTCTCTTCAAAACTTAAAACACTATCATATATTAGGTTTAGCTGGTACAATATAAGCAGTCGGTCAACAATAAACAACCAAACCCATCAATTATTTTTCGCATCTTCCATTTTCTGTTTTGAAGAATAACAAACTTTTTAATAGTTTCACAAAAAGTGACTAGACACTATTATAATACAGATTACATTTCACACAACAGACAATACGGTTTACAAAGATATTTACACTACA
>NW_013683840.1:0-1916 GCF_000517525.1 Limulus polyphemus | reverse complement strand
TCTGGCCCATTACTCCAAGAATAGGGACTTAGTGTAACCCTTCAGTTGGGAGTGGGTGGTGTTGACTACCTTCATTCCCTTTGGCCCGTTACTCCAAGAATAGGGACTTAGAGTAACCCTTCAATTGGGAGTGGGTGGTGTTGACTACCTTCCTTCCCTCTGGTCCGTTACTCCAACTATGTATTGTTCCCATGGGTGGCTCTTTCAAAACCTGAGAGAGTTATTGTTATTAGGAGAAGTATTCATATGTTACACCATCCGGTGGTAAACAACAAGATAAAAAACGTGTACTCTAACATTTATGGTGAATATACAGTTCACCTTCTCCAGGATAAATAATAGTGGTCTTTGATATGTACATGAGACATTTTCTTTGTTTTGTTGCATCACATCATCGTTATGGCCACACCAATTCAGCTGGAAGGTTCAGTTTAAATGAAAAGAAAGCAAATATTTTTAAGTGTATGCTGTCAGGTTTCTGTTTTCAGTGTAAAAAAGAACTTGTTGGACATAAAATAATCACTTGTCTTTCCTCGTGAGACTACTTGACGACTGCTTTGACAAACACGATACTTGGAAATTTACAAATACAAAAAGAGAGAAAAAATCTGAAAACCCATTCACTACTATTGGGTTATAGCTGCCCCATTATATGTTTGTGTAGGACTGGTGGGAACTGGATATCCCATCGTAGCAGAAGGCACCACTTGAACGTTCTTTTTTTATATCATTGTGATTAAAGCTTCTTCAGAATAAGAATAATTAATGTCTTTCGTCAATATTGTACAAATAAAACTTTGATTATAAGATGTTCTTGCATTACTTTTACTTAAAATGTGTCCCTAAATAGCTGCTGTGAGATACTAAACAACGTCTTCTGGGATGCACACACAATTCAGTAGTAAAGCCTGCCTTGACATACGTAACCCAGCAATAATGCCTGTTGGTACACGCATGACCCAACAATAATGCCTGCCGGGACACACACATAACTCAACAACAAAGCCTGCTGGGATGCACACACAATTCAGTAGTAAAGCCTGCCTTGATATACGTAACCCAGCAATAATGTATGCTGAGACACATATGTAACTCAACAACAATGCCTGTTGGTACACACATAACCCAACAATAATGCCTGCTGAGACACATACATAACCCAACAATAATGCCTGCTGAGACACACATAACCCAACAATAATGCCTGCTGAGACACACATAACCCAACAATAATGCCTGCTGAGACACAAACATAACTCAACAACAAAGCCTGCTGAGACACATACAAAAACCCAACAACAATATCTGTCTAGACACGCACATAACTCAACAACAATGCCTGGACACATACATAACCCAACAATAATGCCTGCTGGTACACACACGTCCCACATGCAAATTTTTGAAACAGTGCTTGGGAAAAATACAGAAAGCGTATCTTATGTATTCTAGGTCACTTATACATTCCTATTTGTATTTTAAAAATACAAATATTGTAGTGAAAGATTAAAACATATTCTGTTTATTTATACAATAACAACATATCTAAATTTAAAATAGGATTGTCTGGCACAAGTAATACAAATTAGAAAAACGTGGTGTAGTAAAAACGGTTTTGGTCATTACAGATAATAATAATTTTAAATAAATAACAAGCAGTTAAAAAATAAAAAAAACAAGCAGTTAAAAAATAAAAAACAAGCAGTTAAAAATCAAAAAACAAGCAGTTAAAAATAAAAAAACAAGCAGTTAAAAATCAAAATACAAGCAGTTAAAAATCAAAATAAAAGCAGTTAAAAATAAAAAACAAGCAGTTAAAATCAAAATACAAGCAGTTAAAAATAAAAATACAAGCAGTTAAAAATAAAAATACAAGCAGTTAAAAATCAAAATACAAGCAGTTAAAAATCAAAATA
>NW_013683839.1:0-1916 GCF_000517525.1 Limulus polyphemus | reverse complement strand
TTTCAATAAGACAGATTGTTTACTGGTACTTAACCAGTAAACAATCTGTCATAGTGAAATTAGTACCAGTAAACAATCTGTCTTATTGAAACTAGTATCAGTAAACGATCTGTCTTATTGAAACTAGAACCAGTAAACAATCTGTCTTATTGAAACTAGTACCACTAAACAATCTGTCTTATTGAAATTAGTACCAGTAAACAATCTGTCTTATTGAAACTAGTACCAGTAAACAATCTGTCTTATTGAAACTAGTACCAGTAAACAATCTGTCTTATTGAAACTAGTACTACTAAACAATCTGTCTTATTGAAACTAGTACCAGTAAACGATCTTTCTTATTGAAACTAGAACCAGTAAACAATCTGTCTTATTGAAACTAGTACCAGTAAACAATCTGTCTTAGTGAAATTAGTACCAGTAAACAATCTGTTTTATTGAAATTAGAAGGAACATATTAAAATAGTTATACAGTCAGAGAAAAATCTGTCAATAATAAAGACAGAAGGAACATATTGGTTTGTCTACATTCTCTCTAACCCCATACCTTGTCTATATTTTATGTGATATTTCCCCCAAAACCGAGAGTTCCCTATTAATTCGAAGTTGTTATATTGAGTGTAATTTAAACAGTTCATTAAATCTCCTACTTATAAAACGGAGAAACGAACCTGTAATGTTCGTTGTCTGCGAGTCCTATTCCTGCCATAAAGTGAATTTCCAAAATGCTAAGATCGATAACGAAGACTTAATTCTAGATAATTCAGCTAGATTTGTATTTAAAAAAAAAAACCTTCGTTAGACTGAAACATCACTTCAAATGATTTTATTATATATGAAGTAACTTATAAGAAGTTCTAGTTTACTTCACAGCTCCGTCGTTCTTACCTTCCACTGCTTCATTGAAGTTATCATATTTCTTAATGCATTCCATCTCTGACTGTGGCAGTTTCTCCAAGGGTTCGGTTACAGTCCAGTGGCGGGGACTTTCTTTGGACTGGTTCATCATAGCAAATGCTGGGTCGAGGTGAGACGACTTGAAGTAGAGATCAGTTTGTCCGCACCGACTTGTAGCACAGGGTCTCTCGGAATGAAGCACGAATCTGTTGAAGTAGGGCCACAAAAAGGATCTGCGCGTAGGGCGTCATAAACCAGTGCTTCCCGCGAAATTCATGCGCAGTAAGTCCTGTCATCTTAACTTTCACTTCTATTAGTTGATCTTTATCTGTCTTATTGAAACTAGGTCTTTATTATTGACAGATTTTTCTCTGACTGTATAACTGTTTGAATGTGTTCCTTCTGTCTTTATTATTGACAGATTTTTCTCTGACTGTATAACTGTTTTAATGTGTTCCTTCTGTCTTTATTATTGACAAATTTTTCTCTGACTGCATAACTATTTGAATATGTTCCTTCTGTCTCTATTATTGAAACATTTATCTGCGAATCTTTAACATTGTTCAAATATGTTCCCCTTCCCGTTTTTCTGTTAGTTTGTAGTTAAGCGTAAAGCTACTTAATGGGCTATCTGTGCTTTGCCCATCACTGATATCGAAACCCAGTTTTTAGTGTTATAAGTATTTTCATTTTTGAGAACTTTAATCAGATACTTTTAGAATTGTTTAAATACGGTTGCTACACTCTTCTTGAAATACTTGTATAGAAATGTTTAACACCGTGTAAATATGAAATGTTTAACACCTTGTAAATATAAAGCGTTTAATACTGTGTAAATATCAAATATTTAACACCGTTTAACTATGAAATGTTTAACACCTTGTAAATATGAAATGTTCAACACCTTGTAAATATGAAATATTTAACACCTTGTAAATATGAAATATTTAACACCGTTTAACTATGAAATGTTTAACACCTTGTAAATATGAAATGTTTAACACCTTGTAAATATGGAA
>NW_013683838.1:0-1917 GCF_000517525.1 Limulus polyphemus | reverse complement strand
GTGCATAATTAAAAAAAAAAAAAAACTCATTTTTTTTCTTCTGAAATTTCACTAACACGTACCCCCAGCTTAACGCCAAACAGTTTATCAAATAGGGTAGTTTCTTTTAGTCGTACAAACTTATTATTTTGTTAAGAAACCATATTTATCAGGTAAATAAAAATTATACTCGTTCTAACCTTGGTGTTATTTTCCTTTTTTTCTTTTGTCACTGTTTTGTCAAGATTAAAGTTTTGTTATTGGTTAAAACTAGAAGTCAGGAGATTTATAGAATGATAAACACAGGAGTTTTATAATTTTTATAATTCAAAACCGATTTTAGTATATTTTACTATAACTCGTTCAAATACTATTTTTGGAAAAAGGACCAGATGCTATGACTTTCTTATGTTATAGATTACTTGGATACTTAGCCAGCAATAAGTCAAAGGGATTATAACGGAAAAATCGGGTATTGATACCTGCGATGGGCAGAATACACATAGCCCATCGTGTAGCTTTGTGTTTACAACAAACACTTGTATTATATATTATAAAAGGAATCAAAATAAAAAATACCCTATTAAATATGTTGACCTTTACACGTACCTCTTATTATCTCCCAGTGGCACAGCGGTATGTTTGCGAACTTACAACGCTACAAACCGGGTTTCGATACCTTTGTGTAGATATGTGCTTAACTACAAACAAACGTATCTTTTAATTTTTTTCCTCCCACAGTGGGTCAGCATTAAGTTTATGAACTTACAATGATAAAATATGGGATTCGAATCCTGCTGGTGGATACAGTGTAGATAATATTCATCACTTCTCACATTAAATAATAATGGAATTATTTATATGATCTAAAACCATTATATTTTTTATAAATACCGTTGTTTGATCTAGTAATTCTTTATTCAAACATTATTTGGAATTAGCTGGTTAGAGTAAGAAACTTGAAGTTCAATTCATATATTGATATATACGTGTCTTCATTTTAAGACTGTAAACAATAAAAATATATAAAAACTCCTTAGTTTCTCCATTAGTTACAGTTGGACCCACTGGGGGGGGTGGCTTAAGACGAGCAAATAACTCGAATCACCTTTTTCTTTGGGGAGGGGAGAAAGAGATAAAAGTGTAATTGATAGAGAATGGGTGGGTGAGGATAAAAATCCAAATACATTACAGATGGTTTTACTTTACTCTCTTTAGTTGCATCTAGCTACATAGAGGATCGTAATTGATAGAGAATGGGTGGGTGAGGATAAAAATCCAAATACATTACAGATGGTTTTACTTTACTCTCTTTAGTTGCATCTAGCTACATAGAGGATCGTAATGGATAGAAAGACAGGGTGGGATCCGTCCGTATTTTCTAAACTGTTGAGTGCAATACTATGATATTAACATAATGTAGGGAGAATGTAACATAAAAAGTTAGTTTTGAGTTATAGCTTACATGTTATTTAGGTTAATTTCTATTATTCCAACATGATGTTTTAACATCTGCTTATTACAAAACTTTAAGATTACACACATGAGTGTTGGGGGGGGGGGATTCTTCGTGGTCTCTGTTATTAGCAACTTTATGGTCTGTGTTATTAGCAACTTTATCATTGTTTTTAAATGTAATTATACAAACAGCTCATTGGCATCTCCCGTGGATGTGAAATACTCACATAAAATGCGGTTAAGATTCCAATGTAGATCTTTCAGTTCTGAAATGTTCATTAAATATTTCTTAGAAGCATGCTTTATTATATAGATTTTTTAATAATATCTAATCGTGAGTGTAGTGATACGTAACTGTAACTTAAAAACAACAACAACACCGAGGAATGTCTATGCAGAAACCGTGGCAAAAAGTTACGTTAAATAAATGTTTAAATCAATGGTTATTACAGCTGAAACTATCTTGTTTTGCCCTTAATT
>NW_013683837.1:0-1917 GCF_000517525.1 Limulus polyphemus | reverse complement strand
CACAGTTACTCCTCTTATAACTATAGCTGGCCTTCTGCGACACAGTCACCCCTCTTATAACTATAGCTGGCCTTCTGCAACACAGTCACCCCTCTTATAACTATAGCTGGCCTTCTGCAACACAGTCACCCCTCTTATAACTATAGCTGGCCTTCTGCGACACAGTAATCCCTCTTTCGCAGAAGGCCAGCTATAGTTATAGTGTTAGAGTGAATTAATGTCAAGATATAAGATAATGTGATATACAGTATTAGAGTTAATGAATGTGAAGATATAAGATATCGTGGTATACAGTATTATAGTGAATCAATGTGAAGATATAAGATAATGTGATATACAGTATTAGAGCGAATTAATGTGAAGATTTAAGATAATGTGGTATACAGTGTTAGAGTCAATAAAATCATATTTTGATGTGTATTATTAATTGTTTTTAAGTTTCAAGACACACACATATGAAAAGAAATCACTATATTTAATACAATTATATATTATCGTGATTTTATTTTAAATGTTACATTATTATTGTCCTGCACAATATAAAACTATATCAGTTAATAATAAAAACTAAGTTAGCTAATATAATTAGGAAGTATCACAGGATACGTATAATAACAATAAAAACACGCCATCTAGCCTAATTAGAACCTAATTTTTTGAATGTACGTGAATGGGCCTAATTAAGAAATATTCCAGGTATTATAGTTACATGAAATATTTTCCGCTACTGAGTTTGATGAAAATTTCTTGGATAATAAAAGTGAATATTTTGAAATAAGCAAGAACTTTGTTACCATGCCTGACACTGAAGATGCGTTATCAGGAGTAGCTGCATAACTACGTACTACAAATGAACCTTCCGCAGCAGCAAGTAGTTCGGCGTTCGAGCACGTGGTGCCAGTTGAATCTTTCCACCAGTTCTCTTGAAAAGACCCGTACAAAATCCATACATAATCTCCGCCGTAAAGATTAAGATGATAAGCCTGAAAATATTAATTATGTTATGCCAAGAAATTGTGTAGCGTTTGTAGAATTCTCGGTAGTTTCAGACAAATCACAGTTGTGAGTGTATCAGAAATTTGCAATTCACTATTTCGAGAAACTTAATAATATCATTTCATTTCTTGTTTATTTCTATTTGTGAAGATCGGTGAACAATGATCATATAAAAAAAGTTCTGACAGTTAAATAAATATTTAATTCAGTAAAATGTACAAGAAAAAAAAAACTTGAACACAGAAAAAACCATCTACGGTGAATCACGCTACGCTATGTAGCAGAGGGTCAGCTTTAGTTGTAGCATGGGAAGGTTTTATAACAGAATGCCAGATTCTAGAAGGCCAGCTATAGTTATAACAAGGGAAGGCTGTGGAACAGAGGGCAAATTCCAGTTATAGCATGGGAAGGCTGTGTCGCAGAAGGCCAGCTATAGTTATAAGAGGGTTGACTGTAGTATACCACATTATCTTATATCTTCACATTAATTCACTCTAATACTGTATATCACATTATCTTATATCTTCACATTAATTCACTCTAATACTGTATACCACGATATCTTATATCTTCACATTAATTCACTCTAACACTGTATACCACATTATCTTATATCTTCACATTAATTCGCTCTAATACTGTATATCACATTATCTTATATCTTCACATTCATTCACTCTAATACTGTATATCACATTATCTTATATCTTCACATTCATTCGCTCTAATACTGTATATCACGATATCTTATATCTTCACATTCATCCACTCTAATACTGTATATCACGATATCTTATATCTTCACATTCATTCACTCTAATACTGTATACCACATTATCTTATATCTTCACATTAATTCACTATAATACTGTATATCACATTATCTTATATCTTCACATTAATTCACTATAATACTGTATA
>NW_013683836.1:0-1918 GCF_000517525.1 Limulus polyphemus | reverse complement strand
CTTCTTCTGGTATGGTTTCTCTGTTTACTTCGGGATTCTTCTTCTGGTATGGTTTCTCTGTTTACTTCGGGACTCTTCTTCTGGTATGGTTTCTCTGTTTACTTCGGAACTCTTCTTTTGGTATGGTTTCTCTGATTACTTCGGGACTCTTCTTCTGGTATGGTTTCTCTGTTTACTTCGGGATTCTTCTTCTGGTATGGTTTCTCTGTTTACTTAGGGAATCAGAAACCATACCAGAAGAAGAGTCCCGAAGTAACCAGAGAAACCATACCAGAAGAAGAGTCCCGAAGTAACCAGAGAAACCATACCAGAAGAAGAGTCCCGAAGTAACCAGAGAAACCATACCAGAAGCCTGAACTCACACCGGCACACATAAAGAGACGATTAATGTCCCTGGAGAAGGCAGCTTGACATTGCTTTTCACTCCAAACTGGAACAGTAACCTCCCTAAGTACACTGCTAGAAGCGCCACCTTGTGCGAGAAAAATTACAAATACAACTTTCGTTTTTGTCTTACACAAATTCAACAATGTTTAAATTGTTAATAACATGATATGTAACATCGTAACAAAGCAATCCTAGTGTTCAATACACATAACCAAAAGTTAACGATACATCCCACCTAGTAATGAAACCGTCCTCACTGAAGTTCCATTTAAATCCTATGGTGCACTGCTGCGAATGGTTTATAAATGTCGAATTACTCGTTTTATGAAGGCAGTAGTCACTTCTCTTCAAATTGGTGAAAATATATATAAATCATGATAGTATGTTTGAGTTCTTTCTTTTCATAGCCGAGAAACCATACCAGAAGAAGAGTCCCCAAGTAGCCATTGCCTGAACGTACACCGGCACATATAAACTAAGTATCCTTACCTGGCAGGACTCTTTCCTGCCTGAACGTACACCGGCACATATAAACTAAGTATCCTTACCTGGCAAGACTCTTTCCTGCCTGAACATACACCGGCACATATAAACTAAGTATCCTTACCTGGCAGGACTCTTTCCTGCCTGAACGTACACCGGCACATATAAAGTAGGTATCCTTACCTGACAGGAGTCTTTCCTTCCTGAACGTACACCGGCTTATATAAACTAAGTATCCTTACCTGGCAGGACTCTTTCCTGCCTGAACGTACACCGGCACATATAAACTAAGTATCCTTACCTGGCAGGAGTCTTTCCCGTACACCGGCACATATAAACTAAGTATCCTTACCTGGCAGGACTCTTTCCTACGATAATATAAGATAATACTGTTTTCATTTGTATTCCATTCCGTTTATTTAAGGGCTACCAAATGGCCTCAGTACAAGTGTTATAAGAATAGCACCATGGTGTTGATTTATTTCCTGGCAGGACTCTTTCCTGCCTGAACTTATTATCTTATATAACCATGGTGACAGAGACGTACAACAGTCGTTAATGAAAAATGTTACTATGTTACTATCATTTGTACATTTCTAGGTTCTTAGATTTCTTGCAATTATATTTTCTGCGTATCATCTAAATTAGGAAACCAAAAACTAACTTTCTTGGGAATGAGTCTCAAACATTAGATGGTGTATATTTGTAAAGTTTTAAAAAATTAGAGTCGAAATGAATAATATATTCACTTAATTATGAACAAAAATCCTTTAAATACAATGTTGGACGACGTTTTACAATTGCAGGGTGACTCGGGTGGTCCGTTAATGGTAGAAAACGACAGAGGGCGCTGGATGGTTATTGGTGTAGTATCGTGGGGTATTCGATGTGCTGGGCCAGATTCCCCTGGTGTTTATACACGAGTTACAGAATTCTTGAACTGGATACGTTCTAACGCTGTATAGTGTTTTATTACCACATCCACCACCAAACTAGGAAGCTATTGACGCGGGTTGGTTCTATTAAAATCAATGTTTTTCTATTAAAG
>NW_013683835.1:0-1919 GCF_000517525.1 Limulus polyphemus | reverse complement strand
ATCCCTCAGAATACTAGGGACTGTTTTATCACAAGGAATCTCTAGAAGAGTCAGTACAATTTCCAGAATGTCCCTCAGAATACTAGGGACTGTTTTATCACAAGGAATCTCTAGAAGAGTCAGTACAATTTCCTGAATGTTTCACAGAATACTAGAGACTGTTTTATCACTAGAAATCTCCAGAAGAGTCAGTACAATTTCCTGAATGTCCCTCAGAATACTAGGGACTGTTTTATCACAAGGAATCTCGAGAAGAGTCAGTACAATTTCCTGAATGTCTCACAGAATACTATGGACTATTTTATCACAAGGAATCTCGAGAAGAGTCAGTACAATTTCCCGAATGTCCCTCAGAATACTAGGGACTATTTTATCACAAGGAATCTCGAGAAGAGTCAGTACAATTTCCCGAATGTCCCTCAGAATACTAGGGACTGTTTTATCACAAAGGTTGTACTGACTCTTCTCGAGATTTTCTCGAGATTCCTTGTGATAAAACAGTCCCTTGTATTCTGAGGGACATTAAGGAAAGAGTCAGTACAATTTCCAGAATGTCCCTCAGAATACAAGGGACTGTTTTATCACAAGGAATCTCGAGAAGAGTCAGTACAATTTCCTGAATGTCTCACAGAATACTAGGGACTGTTATGTTAATCATCTAACAACTATACATTAATTAAGTAGCTCAATGAGCATGTTAAACATTTAATTATGCAGTCAGAGGAAGTTAATGTCTTGGGAGACGAGTATATCATTCTATCTCTCTCGTTAGGCTTCTTGTATTTATTATACATTATACGAGCGGTTTTCAAATTTTAATAACACAAAGACCCCTTTTAATTAAAAATGTATTCGATGTTTTGGTTTTGAAAAGAAATAAATCCGTGGACGTGAAAAACTGTATTCCAAAATTAAATGTTTTAATTCATATAAATTAAATTTCCCGAAAAGTATTTTTTATTCTACAAATCATATTTTTCTAAGTTTTTCATATTTTTCTCCAGTTTGAGAAACATTGCAGAAGACAGAAATTATAAGTGTGGCACTTTGGTGCTGGAGATGTGAAAAATAAGGATTTTATTCATGAAGTAATAGATGTCCAACAGAAGACTGAGGATACGGGGACACCGTGTTTGTCCTTCTGTCGTTCTACCTCCACTGTTTGTCCTTCTGTCGTTCTATCTCCACTGTTTGTCCTTCTGTCGTTCTACCTCCACTGTTTGTCCTTCTGTCGTTCTATCTCTGGTGTTTGTCCTTCTGTCGTTCTATCTCTGGTGTTTGTCCTTCTGTCGTTCTACCTCCACTGTTTGTCCTTCTGTCGTTCTATCTCTGGTGTTTGTCCTTCTGTCGTTCTACCTCCACTGTTTGTCCTTCTGTCGTTCTACTTCCGATGTTTGTCCTTCTGTCGTTCTACTTCCGATGTTTGTCCTTCTGTCGTTCTACCTCAACATTTTGTCCTTCTGTCGTTCTACTTCCGATGTTTATCCTTCTGTCGTTCTACCTCCGGTCTAATAAACTAAAAATATACATTAATAAAAAGTAAAATATATATCATTATAACAAAATAATAACATTGTTTTCATGATGACATTTATTTTGAAATGTTCCCTTTAAATTAATAACTAATTAAAGCAAAATTAACATTTTAATTAACTTTATAACGAACTATATTCAAATTATTATTTTATTTTGGTTGTGGTAAGTCTTTAGTTTTATACAAAGGTCAAACAATCTAGAAATGTTACCCATTCTCGAGTACAGTACAACATATATCAGTCAGTATCCTTTACTGTTTCAGTTATGGTAAGCCTTCACGTACAATGGTACTGTTGTTTTATACAAAGGTCAAACAATGTAGAAATGTTACCCATTCTCGAGTACAGTACAACATATATCAGTCACTGTCCTTTACTGTTTCA
>NW_013683834.1:0-1919 GCF_000517525.1 Limulus polyphemus | reverse complement strand
TTGGGCTAGAGAAGAGTTCCTGGTTGTTCTTGTAAGGTCGTTACGACTTCTCGTGGTCTTCATCAGTTCCTTCTACACAAATTATACGAGGTTTAATATTCACAGTTCGTCTGTTTTGAAATCTCGTGAAATCTCGTATCGGTTGCTTCGTTTGGAATCCACACACAAAAAAAACAAAAAAAAACGGACGACACACACACACACACAACGACGACGATTTGCAACACGTAAGTCATTATAAAATCTCGTGCGTAGCTTTGGATAAATTGGACAAGTAGAATACGTCTTACTTGGCGTATGAGCACGTATAAAAGGTATCGAACAGGGAGGCTGTTAAAACCCAGATTTTCTGAGCGGCTGAGAAACTTCTAGAACTTGTAAGAATAAGAAATGATGAGGCGAATAAAAAGTTCACGACCACTCGGAGCAGAAAAATATCTCGTGACAGATTAAACAGAACATGAGGTTTTAACTATTTAAGGTTTAAGTAAAATTTTTCTCTATAAAGAGATTTCACCTGTGACCTTTGCAAGGACTAGATCAAAGGTTTAATCCTCGTTAAAAAGTACATTTATTTATAAATATGCGAATATCTTGTGATAACGTCTGGCTTGATAAGCACGTACCCTGAAATGCGTGTGTAGTGTGTGTAACTGTTAGATGCGTGTGTATTGTGTGTAACTGTTAAATGCGTGTGTATTGTGTGTAACTGTTAAATGCGTGTGTAGTGTGTGTAACTGTTAAATGCGTGTGTAGTGTGTGTAACTGTTAAATGCGTGTGTAGTGTGTGTAACTGTTAAATGCGTGTGTAGTGTGTGTAACTGTTAGATGCGTGTGTATTGTGTGTAACTGTTAAATGCGTGTGTAGTGTGTGTAACTGTTAAATGCGTGTGTATTGTGTGTAACTGTTAAATGCGTGTGTAGTGTGTGTAACTGTTAGATGCGTGTGTAGTGTGTGTAACTTCCTTTCGTTTAAGTGGAGAAATTACGACAGTTTTAAAACGTACTTAGGTCTTGTGTCACAATTCGTAAGTACGGCACTTTAAAAACGTCTTGTGTCACAATTCGTAACTGCGACAGTTTAAAATATACTTAGGTCTTGTGTTACAATTCGTAACCATTTTGACTAACCTTAACGTGTACCCTCAGATTTTCTGCATTTTGCTTTCTTTTTTGTTTTTTTAAATCAGTAAAAATATTCTAGATGTCCCTGTCTTCATCTGTTGATTCCAAAATACCCACAATTCCTAGGTAGCCACGGGATATTTAGTTTCACTGGAAACCTAACTTTATTGTATTTTTGTTATTTTCCTGTTTTCATCGTGAGGACAGAGTAATAATAAAAACAACGACAAGAGAAAGGAAATGTGGGCTGAACTACAACAGCATTGTGTTTTTTTTTCCCTTAATGGAATAAATAAAACCTGCCATGTTCAATTTTTCTTTTTATAAGATACTCCGAGGGGTCTCGCGTGTAATCTTTCCATTGTCTGCAAGGTATCTTGCAAACAGAATCAATTATACCGGTTCTCTTTAGATGTCTCTAAACTTATATAACAAGATACGTCCAGAATTGTTACGTCTGTCGTCTGTGTTTTTTGTTTTCACGACCAGTAGGATCAACGTATGTGAATAATTCGTTTTATAAAAACCTCCACGAACAGACGTATCCATGATTTAAAAAAGTAGTTCCGCTAAGTATACACGCCCTCTAGAAAAGTAGTTCCGCTCAGCTCATAAACAAAAATCGAAGCTTAATTCTATATATATATTATTATTATCCTCTTTTAACGTCCTGGAGGTTTTTTTTTTATAAACCTGATACTCGCTGGAACTTTAAAGAAAACCCGAAACAGACAAAGATAGTTTTTTTTTGTTAACGCGAGTTTCCTAATGAAATTTGCAAGTTTTGGACAAAT
>NW_013683833.1:0-1920 GCF_000517525.1 Limulus polyphemus | reverse complement strand
GCCGTATTTGTTCTATATGGATTTTCAGAAATCTTTTGTCAAGGTATCACATGATAAAACTTGTTTTAAATGTAGGTGTACAGGATAGGTTGGTTCATTGGATAGTAAACTGGTTGTAGGGAAGACAGCAGTTGGTTTCTATAAATGGACTTTGGTCCAGCTGGACTCTTGTCAGAGTTAGAGAACCTCAGGACTCAGTCCATTGCTACTTTTGTTTATTAACATCGATGACATAGAAGAAGGATTCATCAATAAGATACTTAAAGTTACTCTCGGTATTAAGGACAAACAATTCAAATCCTTAATCCCAGCCAAAAACACCCAAAATGAGTTGAACAAATAAAGGGCAAATGGGTTTTATCTGGAATATATTGAAAATAATGCATGTTAGATACCACCATTTGAATTACGAGTATATGTTTGATGATAATATGCTAAATAGTGTTACAGAAGAAAAATATATTGGCGTTCTGCATGATCAGTGTTTTAAGCCATCGAATCGGTGTGGTGTTGTTAGGGGCAAGGCAAATTAGATTTCAAGAAATATTACATACACGTCCAACGAGTTTATAATGTCTTTGTGTAGATCATTAGTTTGACCACACTTGGGATACTGTTTTCAACCCTCGTCTCCTTACCTTAGAAAAGACATTGAATCATTGAAATGGTTCACGGGAGAGCCACAAGTATGATACCAATAATGGACAGGTTCTCAGAAAAAAACAAGAGGTAGAGGGTATCTCATTGAGGTGTTTAAGATTGTTAAGGGAATCGATTGGTTTGTTGCATCATCTTTTTTCGTATTAAATGGTGTGAATGAAAGGGAACACCGATATCAATTTTGGCAGGGTATGATCACTTTCGACGAAGACACCTTTGATTTTCTAACGGGATGTTGGTTTTTTATAGGTTGGCTTTAAATGAGTAGATGCAGATTGCTAAAGGGAAGGCTTGATAAATATTTGAATGAAAAGGAGAGGTTTTGAGCTCTTTATATTTATTTTAGAGTTTATTAGTGTAGATGGGGCGGCTAAGATAGATCGAGTGGTCCATTTTTTTTCATATAACTTAATGTGGTAGTTCGTTCTATTAATTTCTAGAAAATTAGTGAATACAATATATAGCCGTAGTTCGTTTTATCTATTAGTAGAACATTAATAAAGGTATACACAATAAAATAAACCGATTTTTCTGTTTGCTATAAGTGAGTTCTATATTTTCGATAACCTAGTTCTCTGTTTGTGATAATAAATTTTGTCTTTTCTGCAAATCAGTTCTGTGTTTTTGTTAACCGAGTTCTGTGTGTTCCACTTCTGAGATATGTGTTTTCTATAACTTGTTTTTTCTTTAACTGGGTTCTATGTTTTTAATAACCGAGTACTGTGTTCTTTATAAGTGGGTTCTATGTTGTCTGTAACTGATTTCTGTGTTTTCTATAACTCAGTTCTCTGTTTTCAGTAAGTTAGTTCTGTATTCTCGATATCGAAGTATTTTCTTTAAATGAGTTACATGTTTTCGATAACCGATTTATGAGTTCTTTAACTGAATGCTGTGTTTAACTTCGCTTGGATAATCGAGTTTTGTGTTTTCGATAACTTAGTTCTGGGTTTACAATAATAAAATTTAATGTTTTCTATAACCGAGTTTCTGTTTTTATAACTAAGCTCTGTATTTTCTGTATCCGAGTTTTGTGTTTTTAAAAACTGTATTTTATGTTCTCGATAACCGAGTTATATATTTTCGATTATCGGGTCTTGTTTTTTCGATAATTGAATTATTTTTATTTTCTAGTTTTATGTCCCACGTATTCAAGAAATGAGTCTGGTCTTCTTGAAATGTGATTTCTGTGCTTTTAAAGCCTTATAACTTTGCTCTTATTGTCGACTTTATGATTTTGAAGTAAATCAATCTAACGATGTT